>NC_044056.1:3085307-3282807 GCF_902167405.1 Gadus morhua | reverse complement strand
ACTCTTCAGAGACCTACGTGAGGATAATGGCTGGTATATCTTTGCTGGGAATTACAATTATATGTTTCAGTCTATTTGCCTCCTGTTTATGCTTATTGTAAATTTTATATTTCATACAAATACCAAAAAAAAACAGTACACCTAATACATGAAATATATAAAAATGTATACAACATTAAATTGAAATCAAAGACATTGACAAATTCTCAAATATATATAGACTGCACTTCCTTTGAGTGTAAACATCCTACGCTGTAACTCTTCTCAAGTGGTCCATCATGTCCAGTACAGGTGAGCCCTATAGATTCCCACACTGAGGCAGCTGTACTTGAGACAATAGCGGTGGTAGCGCTGCGTGCTATTGTCTGCCCCTTCGTGAAACACCCTGTTGCTCTTGCATCCTGTGTCCCAACGCGGGACTGCAAACGGAGTGCCCCGCAAGTACCTCCTTACCCTTAAAAGGGTATTAATAGACAGACCCCTCGATATACACAGCCTCATTCACTTTCAGAGAGGTTTCAGTGTTGTGGATATCATTCAGTGTGTGTGAACCGGGGAGTTATCTTCATGTGAAAGGTCAAAGTGTGCTTGATAGGAGCCCCACCGGAACAGACCACCAGTACCGTGGATCCGTCTCGCCTGATATTTTAAGTGAGATTGATTTATCCAGTCCATTATTTTTCAAGGTTTTTTTTAGACCAACAAGAACCTTGCCATCAGCTATCTTTGGATAAACAACAACCTTGCCATCACTTATCCTTTTTTTCTTATTGTTTTTATTCTGGCTGAGAGGGAATGTTGTGTCGTTTAAAAATATCTCCCCAAAACACAAAAGTTTGTGTTGTACTTCTTTCAAGTGTTGTTTCTTTTGCTGTTTTGTGTCTATTGCTTCTGTCATCAAATTTTATCGCATCTAACATTATCTTTCTTTGTGTGATCTCATTCAATTCAAGTAATCTCAAACATCCCTGAAGTATCTAACTAAAAGGCCAAAATATTAATAATGATAAAAGTAGTACTGTCAGTTAAACACGTTATTAACGGCGTTAACGCAAACCAATTTTAACGGCGTGTTAAAATTGCTTATATTATTTAAAGGCTATGCTATGTTCATCGTTTAATTGCATTTGCACAAGGCAAGCCGATGCACTTCTCCATGTTGATAAGAGCATTAAAATGAGAAAAATTAATGGGACAAAGAAATCAGGGGATATTTAGCATAGAAAAAACATTTGCGATTAATCGCGATCACTCGCGATTAATCCTGAGTTAACTATGACATTAATGTGATTAATCGCGATAGATTACTTTTATCTAGTGCTGTCAAGCGATTAAATATTTTAATCGCTTGACAGCACTAGATAAAAGTAATCTATTGCCATTGTAGGAGCCATAATAATTTATTCAGTTGTGTTCACGTTTTGTGCTAAATACTACAAAGGGGCTGTATTGGGTGTGGCTGAGGTTACGTGCGGTCTGCCCAAGCACGTTATTTAACCCAAGAAAACGGAGAAACAGGTGTTGTTCATTGGGAAGCAATCAGTTCTTCGACTGTGCCCTTTTATGTGATAGCGAACAGCAATTCGGTTTGTTATTTTTGTTACTTACGTGTAATATGAGTTAACGTTATTGCTGGTGAAAGAATTTATAGGAATTTATAGGAAAATAAACCTGCCGTATTATTGCCAATCTTAACGTTTGTTATTTGCTGAGTGCACTGAGCGCACGTCTAAACAATCCACGGTTAACATCCCATAGTGGCTTCGA
This sequence comes from Gadus morhua, assembly GCF_902167405.1. NCBI lineage: Eukaryota > Metazoa > Chordata > Actinopteri > Gadiformes > Gadidae > Gadus > Gadus morhua. Next base: position 3,281,040 of record NC_044056.1, on the reverse strand, counting down.
AAAGAGCTTAGCCACCACAGCGATTATTTTCTCTATTTATCGGACCATGAGTCCCATCATGGCGCAAGTCATCCCGACAGGTGTTTATTAAGAGAGGATCCGTCTCACCTGTGGCGGCGTCCGTCCAGACAGCCGGGCTGCTCTTGTTGCCTGACGTAGCCACCACCCCCAGGGCGTAGCGGGTCCCGTGCGTCAGGCCGCTGAAGCCCGACTGCGGGGCGGCGGTGCCCGTGACCCGGGTGCTTCGCCCGGGCTCCGACCCGGCCCGGTCCTCCAGCAGGACGTCGTACCAGTCGACGTGGCCCGGGGACGGCCTCCAGGAGACCCGCAGGCCGGAGGTACCGCCGTGCCCCAGGGCCGAGCTCCGGTACTGGGCCTGGTCCGGCTGGATCTCAACCCCGGACGGAGCCAGCGGGTCTGAGAAGGGGGGTGGGAGGGAGGGAGAGAGAGAGAGAGAGAGAGAGAGAGAGAGAGAGAGAGAGAGAGAGAGAGAGAGAGAGAGAGAGAGAGAGAGAGAGAGAGAGAGAGAGAGAGAGAGAGAGAGAGAGAGAGAGAGAGAGAAGACAGCGAGAGAGAGAGAGAGAGAGAGAGAGAGAGAGAGAGAGAGAGAGAGAGAGAGAGAGAGAGAGAGAGAGAGAGAGAGAGAGAGAGAGAGAGAGAGAGAGAGAGAGAGAGAGAGAGAGAGAGAGAGAGAGAGAGAGAGAGAGAGGGAGAGAGAGAGAGAGAGAGAGAGAGAGAGAGAGAGAGAGAGACAGGGAGAGAGAGAGAGATGATTTTACCATTGTGCTGCTCCGCATCAAAAGCAAAGAGCTACAAAATAAAAGTAATGAGGATTTGTCTAAATATGAGTGGACCTTACTTTCGGCTGTAAATGTGAGATTCTATTGGAGAAGAAATAGAGTCACATTTTTTGCCGAAGGGTTTTCAACTACAGGCCTCTGCATTGGATTTAGAGGTAACCTTTCATGAGGAGTGGACTGATCCAGTCCTAAGTCCCATTTAAGACGAATGTGACAGCTGAAGTGCAGGTTCACCCTCCAAGAACACTCCTGAATCTTGGACAGTTATTTGGTCCGTGCCCTCGGGTCAGGCGATTATGTAAAGCTACATTAAACAATTTTTTTGTTCTCGATGTTACACAATGCATGCTCAGCCCCCTCCCGAACATCCTGTCTTTGTGGTCCTGCTGAAAGCTTCCAACGATTGCAGAAGATGTCAGAGACCGATAAGATTGTTCGGACTGCTTCAAGAATGTGGCCTTTTTTTTTTGTATATCTCCAGCCAGTGGGAAACAACATTGAAAAAAAAAAAAAACCTGAGTCCAACCGAGGAGAGGAGTGCAACTAGAGTTGGAACACCACCTACCATCCCGCAGCTCTGTCCCAAACTTTGACCCCTTCTTCATAATGGCTTCCTCCCTAAGGAGCCTTTGTTGTTCCCCTGCTGGCCGGCGCCCACCAGGGCCACGTACGATGCCTTCACGCCCGTCTAATACAGGAGCTACTGGAGAACAATCAGGCGATAGGGATCAGCTCCCTTAAGAAACAGGTTGCTGCTGTATTGTTCTCCAGGGCGCTCGGCTGTTCTCGACATTTAACTCACGACAAAGTACCTTTTCTTAAAGGGCAGAATGTCTTAATAAATAATCGTTTCTCATTTCGACCACCGAAATGTCACTTGTTATTTTCGGCACTGGAGAAAAAATAAAAATTCAAGATCGAAGGATGGTGAAAGAAAAGAAAGTGAAAGGCACTTTTTAACTAAATCGAGCTACACTCATAACATTTTTTTGTTAAACTCAGTGTTCAGAAGTGTTAAAAAATACCACAGTCTCTTGTCAAATTCTGTTTTCAATATTTGCAACATTGAACAAGATATAATGATTCCATCTCTCGGCGAATAGGACAAATCCGATCTATAGAGCTGATGTACTCTGGTAGGCTCTGGCCCTCCGTCCCTAGGCAGGCTAATGGTTCCTAAGGCCCCTGGTATATCCGCCCAGAAACAATGCAAGGAGGGAGGCGGGGCGGCTTAGAGGGAGGGGTAGCGAGGGGGGTCTTATGGGGCTGAGGGACACGGGGGTGTAGTGGAGGTTAAGATGTACCTGGGAACAAACACTTTAGATTAGGTGTACGTGCCATTGTTAGACGGCTCTCTAGGCGACCCCGAGGACAAGCGGGATCGCACGTCGCACAGAACTTAGGGATAAGCTCGGGTTGAAAAGATGTGGCGTTCGGTTTTCTGCCAAGTTTTTCCTCTGGCAGAACATTGGGGTCACAGCCTTGTACGCCGACATAGGATGTAGTGGGAGAGCTGTGTTGATACGAATTAGGAGACTGGGGGCAAAGAGTTGACCTCCCAACCTACGGGGGAGCAATCAGCTAATGTTTGACCCCAGGTGTAGATAGGTTGACCCCGATGTTCCGAAGTAACTTTCCATATATTTTGTTGTTCTTTTACATGGGAGAAAGTTCAAGGGACATTTGCACAAACGTGACTGGCCACAGGATCACAAACGTAACTAATGCATTACACCTGAGTGTGCTTCATGAACACATTGACAGGGACTTTAGAATATAGAAAATATATTGTATTGGTTCGCTTTAGTCAACATTTTAGAACATGGAAGATTATGCCATGCCTATATAATATGTGATGAGAGGAAATTATTATATTAAAACTAGGTACCATTTAAATAGCCTAATCAATAACTAAGCATTCATTTATTATTATGCTATTCATTCATTTTAATATAAGAGTCATGTTTTTGAATAAATATTAATGTTAGCATTATATGTTAATAGTAAAACCTCACTTTTACGCATACAATCTCATCAATCACATAACGGCGCATATTTTGGACGATTAATTGCAACGCAGACGCTAAAATGTTTGTAATTAGATCTCCATTTAAACCATATAAAAACGGCCTAAGATTTCTTCTTACCTGTGCGCACTGCAATGACGGCCCTTTCTCCATCGTTTTTGGATTGCACCACAAAAGAATACAGCGTGCCGGCTTCCAGCGGATTTATCTCGCAGGTGTACGCGTTGCTGGAATCCCCGAACAGATCGCAGTCGAGTCCATCAGTGTGAGGCGTCTCATTATAAAACACGGTGAAGTTACAGCCGCTGCCAGGTGTGTTGACTTTCACCAGCACGGAGTCTGCGCTGGCGTTGATCTCCGTGATGTTCACGGTGCACCCCACACCCTCTGTCGTCTGTATCTGGAAATAAAACATACAAATAGGCTCCGTGTGAGCTTCCTATACTAGTTATGTCTGCACAAGGGAACGTTAAAAAAAGGGTCAGGTTTACCGAGGTGTCATGAACTCACCGTGAAATGCCCCCAGAATAAGACAACGACTAAATAACTCGCTGCACATCTGAGCATTGCGGTCGATTAATTAAATCCGTCCGTTCAATAAATACCACGGTAACGCAGGTTGTCCAAAGGTCCCTTGTCATAACTATTCTTTAAACCAACGAAAGGATCATCATTGTTTCAAAGAACTGGCGGTTTTATAAAAGTTCATCACTGTCCTGTCTTGAGCAAAAAGAATAGGCTTGTCTTGACGATGAGATTTGATGTCGCCAGTTGTCCCAACACATGACCCCAAGCGATGCAGGTAAAAAAAACCTTAACATGAATAACCGGTGTCCTACCATCGGCAGTCGAAGGTAGTTGCATACAAGTTAAATGGAAACTAATCAGAAAACCATCCTTAAATCCAAAGATTAAAATAGGTTCATGCGGTTCCAAGCCAGTGGTTGATTTATTCCACATAGACCGCACACATTCGCTATAGTTGTTCTTGTAATCTTTCTAAACTTTCACTAAACTGCGAAACAGAAGCAGGCCGCCTCGCTCCGGCCGAGCACCACACCCCTCTTTCCTTCCTGTCGGCCTTGGGACTTTCTCTTAGGACCTTTAGCATCAAACTAGCCACATCCAATTAGGATCACCGAGCTATTGTTATGTTAGAATAGAAGTTACTGGTCTCTCCCATGAGAGGAAACGGTCTCACTCAGCCCCAGCGCCAACATCAACGCTCTAATAATAGCAGAGCGGTACGTTGGCATTTGGGTGCTAAACCCACCCATGAAGTCTGCAGACACCCACCGTAATGTGGGGACAACAGTGTCCGCTACCTATATATCTGTGGACTGCGGTTAGCTGCTATCATTATTTCAAACAAGGTAAATGTAATATCTTTCAGTGACGTTCTTGTGCACGTTTGTGTAATAAACATTTCCATTGATGAAGTCATTTATAGTGTATTACTTGAATATACAATACAATTCAATCAACCGCTGTGACTATTTGGTTGCCTATTCAAACTACAATATAGTATTGTGTAAAACAAAATTAATATAACAATATAAAATACACTGGGGACAACCAAACAAAAAAAAGGGTTTCCCCATGTTGATACAATGTGTATTGTAACTGTCAAACATTTTCACTGCTTAATACTTAATTCCATTGTCCTTCACTGCTATTTTGTGACTGCCCTACACTCGATTGTGACGCTTTGTGCTACAACAGAGCCTGTAGAAAGAAACAATTTTGATAGGCCAATCCAGTGGCGCTTGAGATGTGATTGGGCGGAATCGTAAGCGAGGCTAGACCAGTAAAAGCCACACCTTGGGCCAGACTACTACCCCACTCCTCCCAGCATTAAAGATCACACCTGTGATACAGAGCGGAGTGATTGTTCCACCGGAGAAGGGACCTCACTGTAGTCCGATCTGAGCCTTAGTACAGCCTCAGTGACGCAGCCTCTAAGACCCGCCAGCCAACCCACCCCTGGTAGTTCCAAGAAAGGATTCTACGTAAGGACTTTCATCCTTACTTGTGGCACCCAGCTGAACCAGGCTTGCTTGTTACTAGAACAATTCATGTAATTTGTCGTCTTACTTTCAGTCTGCATGTCTCCAAACATCGCAGACAAATAGGATCTGGGTCAAAGAGCTAGGATGGGCTCTAGGCACTAGCCCTCCCTACCCAAGGAGGTTCCAACCAGGGAGAGATCACCTTGTCTGTGACAGTGGACTTAATGCTTGCATGCAAAATACTATAGAAAATAACGCAAAGTATTGAACTTACTGGTATGGCGTTTGTTACTTCTGTCGTGGTCGTTGGCGCGACCGTTGTGGCGGTGGTCGTGGTTGTCAAGGTGATAGGTGTTGCCGTAGCTGTAGTGGTAGCGGTTGTTGAGGTTGTAGTTTGCATGGTTGAAAAAGCCTTAGTCCTCGAGGTTAGGGTTTCAGCGCCCGTGTTTGTGATGGGCGCCGTTGTCTTTGTTTGAGGTGTGGGTCTGTCAGGTGGAGTTGATGAAGTCAGGGCTGTGGTTAACATTGTGGTTGGGGGGTCTGTTGCAGTCAGGGCCGTGTCAATCCTGGTGGAAGGTGAGTGGGTTGAGGTAAGGGGCGTGGCTATCCTGGTGGAAGGTGAGTGGGTTGAGGTAAGGGGCGTGGCTATCCTGGTGGAAGGTGAGTGGGTTGAGGTAAGGGGCGTGGCTATCCTGGTGGAAGGTGAGTGGGTTGAGGTAAGGGGCGTGGCTATCCTGGTGGAAGGTGAGTGAGTTGAGGTAAGGGGCGTGGCTATCCTGGTGGAAGGTGAGTGGGTTGAGGTAAGAGGCGTGGCTATGATGGGAGTAGGTGGGTGTGTTGTAGTAAGGGGCGTGGCTATCATGGTGGAAGGTGACTGCGTTAGAGTAAGGGGCGTGGCTATCATAGTGGAAAGTTGTTGTGTCATGGTAAGGGGCGTGGCTATCATGGTGGAAAGTGGGTGTGTCATGGTAAGGGGCGTGGCTATCATGGTGGAAAGTGGGTGTGTCATGGTAAGGGGCGTGGCTATCATGGTGGAAAGTGGGTGTGTCATGGTAAGGGGCGTGGCTATCATGGTGGAAAGTGGGTCTGTTGCAGTAAGGGCCGTGTCTATCCTGGTGGATGATGGGTGTGTCGAGGTAAGGGGCGTGGCTATCATGGTGGTGGGCGTGTGTATTGATAAAAGGGGCGTGACTCTCGCTTGGGGCGAGGTCATGAGGGGGGTGCTCCGTGGTTTCCGGTGGGTGTGCGAGGTCGTGTTCCCTGCGGTGGCCGTTTCAGACGTGACCTGGGGTTCAGATGGCGGTGGCCCCCCGTCCGTCGTCGCTGACTCGGCAGGTAACCTGAGCGTGGCCGTCGCCTCCGTGTCCGTGAGGTGATCCACGGAGGCGGGGGAAGCCGGGTTTGACGTAGCCCCGTCGGCCGTCCTTAGGGACGCAGCGCTAATGTTCCCGTGGGTGGTGCTGGTGGTGTCAATTACGTTGGTGGTGGGGTCGATGGTGGTGGTGGTGGTGTCAGTGGTGTTGGTGGTGGTGGTGGTGGTAGTGTCAGTGGTGGTAGTGGTGTCGGTTGTGTCAGTGGTGGTGGTGTCAGTGGTGTTGGTGGTGGTGGTGGTGTCGGTTGTGTCAGTGGTGGTGGTGTCAGTGGTGTTGGTGGTGGTGGTGTCAGTGTTGGTGTCAGTGGTGGTGGTGTGAGTGGTGTTGGTGGTGGTGTCGGTTGTGTCAGTGGTGGTGGTGTCAATGGTGTTGGTGGTGTTGGTGTCTGGGGTGTTGCTGCTGTTGCTGGTGTTGGTGGTGGTGGTGTCGGGGGTGTTGCTGGTGTTGCTGGTGTTGGTGGTGGTGGTGGTGCTGCTGCTGGTGCTGCTGCCGCTGCTGTTTATCACCTGTGCTTGAGTAGCAGCCAGGTTCGACGTTGTGTTAGAAGCATCCACGGGCGACGACAAAGCGCCCACACCAGTAGCAGCGACCTCAGGCTCAGTGGTCACGGAACGGTCCACCGAGGGGGCAGCTGGATCCGTCTCGCCACTCGTGCCGGGCTCCGAGGAAATCGTAGAGGCAGCCAGACGGGCAGATGTGGCCGCCGTCGATGCTGTCACGTCTCCACGAGCAGAGGCCAAAGGAGCCCTTTGCGCCGGTAGGGTCTTTGTCCAGCCCTCCGTCCCTTTCACCAGGGTCTGAGGGCCTGTCGCCAGGGTCTGTTGGCCTGTCGCCGGGGTCTGGGCGCCTGTTGCCAGGGTCTGTTGGCCTGTTACCGGGGTCTGGGCGCCTGTTGCCAGGGTCTGTGGGCCTGTTGCCGGGGTCTTGAGGCCTGTCGCCGGGGTACGGGCGCCTGTTGCCAGGGTCAGTGGGCCTGTTGCCAGGGTCTGTTGGCCTGTTACCGGGGTCTGTGGGCCTGTCGCCGGGGTTTGTGGGTCTGTCGCCGGGGTCTGTGCGCCTGTTGCCGGGGTCTTGAGGCCTGTCGCCGGGGTCTGGGCGCCTGTTGCCAGGGTCAGTGGGCCTGTTGCCGGGGTCTTGAGGCCTGTCGCCGGGGTCTGTGCGCCTGTTGCCAGGGTCAGTGGGCCTGTTGCCGGGGTCTTGAGGCCTGTCGCCGGGGTCTGTGCGCCTGTTGCCAGGGTCTGTGGGCCTGTCGCCGGGGTCTTTGGGCCTGTTGCCGGGGTCTTGAGGCCTGTCGCCGGGGTCTGGGCGCCTGTTGCCAGGGTCTGTGGGCCTGTCGCCGGGTTCTGGAGGCCTGTCGCCGAGGTCTGTTGGCCTGTTGCCCGGGTCTTTGGGCCAGTTACCGGGGTCTGTCGACCTGCCTCGCTTGCCGGCGATACATCCGCTGACACGTCGGACGTGAACGAAGACCCCCGCGACGACAGAGCGGCCAGAGTTCCGTTGTCGTGCGGCGATTGCTCGGTGAAAGCCGTTGAAACCCCGGGCACTGATTGGGTTATGGTGGCCCTCTTGGTGCGGTCCAGGATGACATCGTCCACCTCGGTGGCGAGCCTGTTGGAAGAGGTGCCGTGGTGGGCTAGGGGTATGGAGCTGGGTATGGAGCTGCGTTTGGAGCTCCGGTCGTTGGTGGCGGTGTTTGTCGACTGTTTGTGAAGATCCGTTCCTGCTGCGGATTTCAATGTAGAGTCCGTTCTACTGCTCTCTCCGAGGGGTTTGTGTGTGGAAGAAGACATCGAGGTGGAGACGAGGCTGGTGTCTGTGAGAACAAGCCACATGGGACAGCGCTTTGTTAGAACAGCACGGCAATGCAGTGCAATAACAGAAAAACAAATACAATGAAGCGCAAGAGCAAAGGGAACAATGGAGAAGGCAGGACATGTCTTCAACTTTTGGGCCCTTCGATTTCTTGAAACTAAAGAAAAAAAAAATCCAATACCAGTATTATTATTAATTAAATTTAAATATATTTGACATTCATAATTCATTATGGATTATGAATGTCAAATATATTTAAATTTAATTAATAATAATACTGGTATTGGGCTTGTAGTGCAGCTACAATATCAGAAACAGATAGACATTAGTGTTTTCAGATGTATATGAAACTCTAAGGACATTAAGTGAATCAAGTGAAGTAGCCTACATTATTAACCGTTATTAACATGAGTGAATAAAGTAATAAGCATTATCGTATTGCATCATCATAGGGGTTCGATTTTATATTGTAGTTAAGTTAAGTTTAATGTTAAGCTGGTTAGTGTATAGTGTAGACCCTAGTGTAGACATTATTTAATAGGGTAAGGGTTATAGGTTTACCTTAGTTAAAATGAACAAAATTAATACACATGAACACCATTAGTGTTCAATAATGAATAACTTATCGTTAGCTAACGGTTAATTAACTGTTGGTTATATGAATTCACTGTGGTCAATTAATGTACCCAACAATTGTCAAGTGGTACAGACGATACTACGACTGATGTATAAATGATCGGGACATCACTTAGACACAAAAGCAATGTGTGAGCCAACAGTAGCTTTAGGAAGCTGCTCTTTGTTCCGTGTGTGACGTTTTTCTTAACCAAACATCAACACATTCAAAATCTAATAATCTTATGAAAAACATTATTTGTAGGTATATCAATAAATGTATTAATAATAAAATACATTTTATTATTTTGCAATCATTTTAATGCAAGCACGCCTATTATATTTTTGGTATATTTTTTTAAAGGCCTACAATAAAATACTTACTGATTAGGCCAGCCAGAAGCCCCATGACAATGCATTATATTAGGCCTACTTGAAATACTACTAATACTACTATTATAAAACTTAAAATACTACGACTAATACTACTACTAGGCCTACATAATACGTGTAAAAGTATGTGCGATGTCAAATTAAAATGAATAGACTAAAACACGAATGTCCCATTATGTGAAGCTACCTGTTGAATTGACGCAGCACCATCATCGACAGTAAAGTTCCATTGGACCCATAAATCCATCTGAACAGCTCCCAGTTATTCTGCCTATAGGCTAAACTCACCTTTTTCTGGGCACAAAGACGTCATCACGTTTTCCCCTCCTAAATCCGAGTTATACTTGGTCCAATTAGAATACTGGGGGACATCCCTAATGATGGCGTGGCGGCCTAGTTTCTTCAAGAACATCGGCGCCTCGTCTAATCCGAAGGTTCCTCCGGAGCCGTAGCACCTCCAGGCCGGCGCGACCTCGCATTGGCTGAGCTCGACCCGGCGCGCGTGCGGCGGCAGGTTCCCGTGCATATTGGCCCAGAGGCACCGGGATGACTTCATGTGCAGCAGCCGCATGTCGCTGGTCCACTCCCATTGCTGAGCGGAGTTCTTGGGGTCGCATTTCCCGAGTATAACCGTCGATTTGTCCATGGACAGACACAGCTTCTTGGGGTTCTGCACGATAATGAATGCCGCTGCAAAGAGACAATGGCCCGTCACCCATAAACGAAAGGTTAAAGGGTTGTATCCAAGTGTTCATGGTTTTTATAAATTTATTTGTTTTGTATTTGGCCCATTATTGACTATTTAATTCAAAGTTACTTTGGATAAAAAGGCCGATAGTCTATGGTTGTTTTTACATTTCAGACGAATATGGGCTACATCAAATCTTAAAAAATGTTAATTAATGTAGGCCTACTTTTTACTTTTCATGTCCACATTGTGTCGGTTATAAGTCACGTGATCAATGACAGTAGCATCAAAGAATATTGTAGTCCATTGTAAAATGTTTGCATAAAATGTTTAGGGGTCCACAAATTAGGACTATAACCAATGTCACCCAATATAATACCCAATATAACCCAATATGTATAACCCATATGGTTACAGAAATGTGTTTTCATTCAATTGGTCTTTGAAGTAAATTAAGTCCATAATTTCCATGAATATAAATCACAAACCGGATACAACTCCCTCTCCCACAATGTGCTACAATCGATTCTCTATTATCCAAATCGTATCTGCATCAATGTCAACATTAGACATTTGTGCTATTTTAGATAATTCTATCATAACTTGTTTGGTTAAAAAACATCAGGACATAGTTTGAGATATAGATACAGTTTTACTGATACTGCTGATCAGTAAAACTGGTTTCGTACAGAACAGTAAAGTTTTCTAAATAGCCTAACAGCATGCATGTTTACAATCAGTCCTAATAACCTACAGACAATGTAACGATTAACCAGGCTTTCCTCAAAACTGGAGAGGGAAAAAAAACGTCTTCATGACCCATCTTTGTGTACACAGATAAGGATGAACTTCTGGTTTCCGTCGTTGCACTGGCTTTAGGCTACCATCCCCTCCACTGGACCAAACTCTATCCCAGCTAAAACACAAAGGACGCCATGGAATCACACACACATGGTGACATACAACGCTATATACTTACAGGTGGAGGTAAAACATAGCAGTATGGATACAAAAACCAAAAGTACGCTTTCCATGTTCATGGAGAGGGGCGCGGTGGTGTGGCAGCCAGGTTCAGGCGAGCAGAGTAGAGGCATGCAAGGGAAGTGGTAGTGTTTCTGGGGAGGAAAGTAGTCAGCGCGCGGCGCTTCCTTCTATTCAATTGTTGTCAGAGGCTTCAGCAGAGGGATCCTTCAGAGCACGCTCCACAACGTGGAAATGCTGCTCCCGTCTTCGGAAATACCCCAGCGCCGTCACACACACACACACACACACACACACACACACGTTTGAGGTGGTGTGTGTGTGACGTTGACAATTGTATGTCACTGTAACATACCAGTTCCAATACCTAAATATATAATATAAAGGTATTTGACGTTGCATTTGTTTCCGCAAACGACAGGATGAATGATGTTCACACAAGAGGACATGATCTCATGGTTTGGTTTTATTTTCAGTTTGTACATAGGTTCACAGAGTAGCCTTACGTGTGTAATGTAATGTGTGTACATGACTAAGCAGAAACTTTAAGCGATAGGCTGTCGGTCATTTTCATTGAATAGAGAGACGTTTGACCTTATGACACTAGCACCATTTTATGTCTTTGTTTGACTTGGTACATTCACGTCATGTTAACTGACAATACAAATGTCCATGTACTTTTCAGTTACCGTTCAAATTCTTTCTTATTACTATGTCATTCACTGCACAGAATCCTCCACGCGGCTTTCTTCTGTTCAGTTGAAACGTCGATCAACAGTGGGTGAACTCTCCCTGAAAGGGAAGAAAAATATATTAGATACTGTTAGGTTTCATAGTCAACTTTATAATAGACATTTGTAAGAGCATGATTGTGTTATTGTAGACCGTGGTCTCTGTTGGCGTGTCAAATTAAGGCTTTTGCATTGTTACATGAACATGAACAGTTTGCTCTCTGTATTTATTTATTTAATACCGTTTCTTATTAGATATGGACTGAGCCAGCAATGCAGTAAAAAATCATTTAGCAAAAATTCTCTCGGCAGGTAACACAATCAGAAACAATACAAGTACCATTGTACAAATACAAATATACAGATATAAAGTGGAAAAATGGTTAGAGCTAGGGTTAAAACCAGGCAGGTTATAAGTTCTGGTTCGACAGACATTGTCTGAGATGGATCTTTAAAGTTTTTGATTATTATTGTTTAAGACTTAACACAAACACACACACACAGACACACACACACACACGCACACACATTTCCTTCTCTTCAGGGGGCTTGATGCTCTTGTGAGGTGAGGTAAATCATCTAAAGCCCCTCCCACTGCCCAACACCCATGGTGCAGAAACCCCGCCCCCTCCCCCAGCCCCCCCCACCCCCCCCCCATGTGTACCAGAACAGGATGTCAGTGGAAGAAGGCAGGTCGGTATAATCAAGCAGGACTTCTCCTCCACCCAGTCACATCCTCTCTGTCCCCCCCCACCCCCCCAAACACCCCCCCCCCCCCCCCCCCCCCACCCCCCCCCCCCCAACACATCCCCCCCCCCCCCCCCCAAACCCAGGCCGGGACTTGTTGAGCACGTAGCGTCTTCAACCTTATTAAAACAGAGACCTGCGCTTGTTCTAGCTCCCTCCCAGTTATGTATAAAATGAGTCCTTTCCTTCGAGTGTGGCGATACCGGCTTTTGTAGGTTAATACACGTTTTTCATTCACGGGCCAGTTTACTGTCTTAATGAAGCTCAGACTTTGTGTCATTGAAAGAATAAAATTACAAATGGAATACTGCATTCTGAATAAAGTTTCAGTTGATCAGTCTCTAAGGGGAGGATTTACATCACCCACCTTTACAGAACACTTCACTACTCAATGTTATTTAGTGGATAAATACACCGTAACAGCCATATGATACACCATGAAGAACTTCTGGTCGGCCTTCACATTCAACACTAACCCACTCCATTCCCAACGTCCATACATTAATTCTGTCACACACTCCCCTTGATCGATACTCTGCGCTCTACAAGCAAGTAATTATTTTTGGGGTGACCACAACTGTAAAGATAAAGGGCTTTATCATGTGTTCAATTATCAGGCATCCTGATTAATGCATTTTTTGATGGCATAATTATTTTTTGCTGACTGACTCTCTCCTCCTCTCAATTTCGCTTCACTCTGGTTTGACCTTCAATTTCTGTCCTGTTCTGTCCTTCAATCCACAATCGTCCTCCACTTCCATGCCCTGTCCTGTCTGGTCGCATCATGTCCTGTTTCACAAGTCCTATCCTGTCACTCTATGCAAATAAACAACCTGGTTTTGTAATTATCTGCAACGCTATCGCTCACGTCTGACTCTTCTATTTATCATGATTCTCATAATTCTCACATGTAACAAATAAACAAAAGAAATACACCTACCTTCTGAGTGACACCTTCTGTTTGCAGCTGTGTGTGTTTTCATGTGTCTGTGTCTGTGTGTGAGTGACGTAAAGATAAAGTGAGAAAAAGACTACATCTTCTGAGAGGTCTGGTGTCTCCCTGGTGCACCAGGAGGTCCCTGGGTGAGGGTAGGGCGACGGCCAGCAGACTGAGGGCCCTCTTCCACAGGGACCCATAAATAGAGTAGAGGAAGGTGGGTCGGTACCGGCCAAGTGGATCCAGGGAAGTCCACCACAATGCCTTCCTCTCCAGTAGGGAACCCAACCACCACCCACACCCAGCCGATACGCATACACTTATACACAAACGCACACACTCACACACATACATTCAAACATACACACATTCATTCACACACACATACACACACACACTTACATAAACATACACATACACATACACGCATACATAGCCAATCTTAAAAACCATGATTAGACAAAATAGTGCAAACATGATAAGGGAACAGGAAAAAGGTTTATAACGTTTTGTTGTACATTTGCACATAGTTACACTTATATATACATTTAGAAACACACATTGCAGGAACATATTCAAGCTTAATTTTTTTCCAAATTCTTCTTTTTTTTTATATCATTTTCCATATAGATATTATATTGCCGAAATGTCAGAATTAGGAGTTTCGATATATCGTAACCGGCCAGAGCCAGAGCATTCTGTTAGTGAAGCATATTGAATGTTAAAATCTGCCAAGCTTAATCTTTAATATAGTAAATATAAAGTGAAACTTTATATACTACAGTTCGAGATTCCTGCTTAAATGGCTGCCTAACTTCATAATAGTACATAACTCATGGACTTAATTATAGGCTGTTTGGTCTGGAAGCTTAAATGTTTGTCTTTCGCCTTTGAAACGTACTACGTCGTATTTGGAGGGACATGGAAATCTGTGCTTTTGTGTTGTCCAATTAACCTAAAGTCCATAGCTCCTATCCCATCAAATGTCCAGGTTTAAGAACCTGCAGCCCGGGTCAGACTGATATGAGTCTGAGGCGACTGGGTCGAGCGGACAAACTGCTTCTACTTCTCTTGTGCTTCTCACCTCTCTCCAGAGGGCAGATACCTTCCAACTCGGATCGTTGTGGCCATACATATATCACCTCCACCTGCTTTAAATTACTCCCCATCCCGAACACAACCCAATTTGGACATGGAGAAAAACAAAACAGAAAGAATATCCTTATTCAGAGGACCTTAGCATAGGATTTGATGTTCATAAAATCGTTTTAAATTGCCAAGAACCGGTTGTCATTTTAATTTAAAGTTTGTCCTTCTCTGATTCTCAGAGAAGGTTGCGTAGGACAGCAAAAATTGTGTTTCAGAACTTTTCTATTTGTACAATCTACAAACCTCCTCTCATAGCAAGGATGCTTTGTGAATAATTGGGAGAGTTTTTAATGTTGAGTAATCCAAAATATAAAAATAACAAATTCTGTTAATCCCTTCAGACCTCTGCCTCCGTAGAGCATCCACTAAATGCAAACTTTTCCACAAACAAGGCTGCCCTTCATGGCATTTACCTGCAGAGAATCCAGACAAGAGTTTAAAGCAACAATGCTTCCCCAGGACTATTTCCTCCACACCATCAGCATGCACAACTGGAACAGCGTGGGGCCATCACAGAGCAATGAATCTAAGGTAGGGAGACTTCAGCCGCTGCAGAGCCAGGCAGTGTGATCCAGAGCCAAGCGGGGCATTGCGTGCCGAGCGCAGCCCTATGTCTTTAACCTTTGTCCAAAGTGTCCTGTTGCTGATTGGCAAGAAGGAAGTCTCACCCTTCACAGGAAGTGATGAGGACTCTGCCCTGTCTGCAACGGTAGACTGCCGGGGACACACTCACACATCAGCATACACACACAAACACACACACACACACAAAAAGGATTTCAACCATTAATACTTAAGTCCACATGTTGAAACATTGGACAAATGCAAGGGTGAACTTGTGAATTGTCAGTTATAATTTAATTGACCCGTAAAAGGTCAAACTAATGTTTTTAGAAATGAATTAAGAAATCACACATCAAGAACTATGCGCCTCTCCTTTAGTACTAAGAGTATACTAGATGTAGCTATGCCATTAGGCTAAGGCTGTAGGGACACACACACACACATATACACACGCCTCTTTTTCACTTTCACCACCCTCCGCCCAACCCCTCAATCCATCTCTCTCGATCCCGGTCATTCCTACATGTCTGTCATCTCCATCCAGGCAACAATGCAACGCTGGAGTACTGGGCCCTTAGGAAAAACCTGCCACTTTGCGGCAGTTAAACGCTTCCTCAGCCAATCAGTGAGCAGCAGGCTTGGGCTCACACCTATGCAGCATGACCTCTTTGGAGGGAGATTTCAGAACTCATTTCAAACTGACCCGTTCGTGTCTTAGTCTTGCATCTTTCTATTAATGGTGTTACGTTCCCGCTAAACTCACCATGCCATATCAATGGGAATACTGACAAACACCAAACAGCAATACTACTACACTTCACTTCTAGTTTAAATGAATTAATCTCTCCAGCTCTCCGACTGTCCGCCAGCTGAGCGCCAGGGTCAAACTGGGACCGAAAAATAGCCCACAACTTGAATAAGACTTCAGTCATGCGTAGGACTTAAGTTCACAACAATAACATAGAATTAGTATTCGAAAACCACTACTGTAGTGTGAAAATGAGCCTCCCGACTCACTTCCAATTCGGGACGTAGCGGTTTAGGACACAATGAAGGTCTTTGAGTAGGCCGCAAAAATTCAGCAAGCAGCATAAATTAGTTGAAAAAACTGTATTTTTTTTATTTTCCATTCTTGAAAAGTGAAATGGCCACAACAAACAAAATACTTTGATAAACAAAACAAACAAGCAAAGTTCCATTAATCTGAACATGTACCAGCCTCACAGCAAGCCGTCTCTCTATGCCTCCACCAACCTGAAAGCAGAAAATACCGGGCTTAAATAAAGCCAACCAATTACACAAAATGGTAGATACCAACTGCCATGGGGGTTCACCGACCCAAGTACCACAATACATTTATATTTTATAACGAAATCATAATCAACCAGACTTAACAGTTTGCATCTTGATCATAAAGTTCACTGTTGCACAAATGCAAAATAGCATGATAATTAAACATAGAAAAATAACGTCGTCCCCCTTTACAACCAGTCATGTTCCTGCATCCCAATCAGGCAATGATTAACTTCCAGGTGCTCATGTTCGGGAAAAGGAGGGCTACCTTTTCACATGTAGATACCCCAGAAAGCTACATGGCAAAGACCTAAAGAAAACATGTTTTACATTTTTTAGGTCTGAATGTGCTACCCTAACCTTATGATTAACATTTATCTTGTGAACGTGAATTGACTGATTTTGTCATTTAATGGCCTATTGGTTAGAATTGGATTTGACTTGTACATTTATGTACAGTATATTTATTTGTATGGTGGCAGTGTGGGGGCTCAAAAAAGTATTGGACCGCAGCCCATAATAACATCACTGTCTGTCAATCTGCTTTATTTTATGACAATGAAAGGCAATTGGCTCATTATCCGATATGCAGTATCAAATTAGAGCCACATTGATAATCTGTAATATAATTTATGTGAATTCTGTGATATGTGTTCAGTTAATTTTCTTAAAATAAGAAAAAGAGAATGAGGTAAATAATTCAAAAAGTCAATAAATGGAAGTGAGCTATGGATAACGGGAGGAATTTTACCTTGGCGACAGGTGCCTTATGGGTGAACTGGAGTCGCCAGCTTTGAATAAAGAAAGTGTGCCTATCACAGCTCATGATGGACACTCCCGACGATTCCAAAAAGTTGTATTATATCGCGCACGCACTATCGTTTGTTGCAAATACTTCCTTGAATTGTATTTGATCGCGGCAGTGATCCTGCTTGGTTAACTGCTTGGTTAACGCGTAGGCCTGCAGAACGTTGGGGTGGCTAGGCAGACGCGCGTCTGACTTTATCTCCCGGTGAGATCGTTCCAGATTTCTCTTTAAAAACATCTTCTAAACCATCCGAGTAACTGTTTGTTTCGATTAATAACTATCGGATTGAACAGTAAGCACTATTTTGCTGACAAACGTAGGCTATATTAATTAAATGTTCATTGAAATGCAAACTTTTCGATATGTATGCAGGTTAATAATTTAAACGCCTATTTGCTTGGCCTACTGTTATTGTAAGCCTTTTCCGTTATACCTAGACCCTATATCGTCAGGGTGGCTTACATTGTATTTTTATTTTTAAGCGTACCAGTGGCGTAGTCATGAATTGTCTTGATTACAGGGGGCGTTTATGTTGCTAAGCGAAGAAGAAAATTAGTTATCCAAGAGTGCGTATTCCAACTTCACCGACTGCCTGGCTTGGTGTGCAGTGCTCCCTTGTGGCGAACATGCCTTACTACAATCGTTTAGTAGCACCGCTAGATTCAATTCAAAGTGTTTTTTGTCATATGCACATTAAGAAACATGTTCTCAGTCATGCAATGAAATTCTTTCTTTGTTTTCCACAGACTGAATGCCAAGAACGAAATATAAAAAATATGTAATATACAATATAGAAATAAAATAGAAAAAAAGCTGCAACAATATAGAATATACAATTTACAAGAAAAAAAGTTAAAATAAAATATAATAAAACGGAATGAGCAAAATGTAAACCGTGGAGGCAGTCCTGAGGTAGAATAATAACAATAACAACAGACTCCTATCTGTTGTTAAGGAGTCTGAGGGCAGTGGGGAAGAAAGAGTTCTTTAGTCTGGTTGTTTTGGACTTCATACTTCTGTACCTCAGTCCTGAGGGTAGAAGTGTAAACAGTCCATGCTGGGGGTGGGTGTGGTCCTTGAGTATGGAGGCAGCTCTCCTGTGGACTCTGCAGTGGTAGATGCTCTGCAGAGAGGGCAGTGGGGTTCTGCAGTCTTTACCACTCACTGCAGTCGTCTGCGGTCCAAAGCAGAAATGCTGCCGTACCAGACGGTGATACAGCCGGTCAAGATGCTCTCAACGATGCAGCTGTAGAAGTTTCTGAGGATCTCAAACTTCCTCGGCCTCCTCAGGAAGTACAGCCGCTGTTGTGCTTTCTTAACCAGCTGTGTGGTGTTGAGTGTCCAAGTGAGGTCGTCGCTGATGTGGACGCCGAGGTACTTGAAGCTGCTCACCCTCTCTACTTCAAGCTCCTTGATGAACAGTGGTCCTCACACCATGACACCAGACTGGCCACCTCCGTGCCAAGTGAAAGGGTTGTTTCAACAGCGGGAATAGCATTCACATTGTGAATGCCACAAGATCTACCCTCACTAGTGAAAGTGTAGACAAACTTGTGTTACTGAAAGAAAACTTAATGAAGCAGCCTTTAAGAGGTACATTGTCTTCTGAGAGATACACTGCCTCTAATAATTAAGCACAGATTGTTATTTTATTTTATATGTTATACATATGTTATGTTATGTTATTTGACTTTACCCATCAGAAATATGGACCATGGGAAAGTGTATGTTCACCAAAGCAAGCCTTGATATTAATTAATTTAACTGTTATGTGGTAACACACCATGCATGTGAAAATACAACCTAATCTTTATTCTGGAGTTACCAAATTTGCCAGTTGGCAAGGGCATGCCTGTTGCAATAATACTTTATTTTATCTTTTGTGGGGGAAGTTGCTGTTTTGTTATTATTATATATACTTTGCACTTCAATAAATAAGGCATGCTGCATTTTCAGTTTTATAACTGATTGTCTCTTTTTGTTTGCAAGTTACGGATGGAGTCTTGAGATGATGTGGGCTACTTATTGTTTACTGTTTACATCATAGATTACACGGTTAAGGCGGTTGCAGCTAGCTCAGGGGAGAGACTGTATGACACTAGGTGGTACAACCTGAGACATGCACATTAAAAAAGAACTGCCTTCTGCTTTTTTGTGTTGGGGGCAATGTGCTCATGTTTGCGCACTCTCATCAGGATCCTATCTGGAGGACAGAATGCGGCGGAGTTTGGAAATGTTGCAGAGGTGATGGAAGTTGGTCTTGCAGAGGTGGTTGATATGGGATTTAAAAGTGAGATGGGGGGACATTTTTTCAACAAGATTTGTGACTGCTGATGAGAGAGGGATATTGGAGCCAGAAAAGGTGCTGCTGGTTATGGGTGATGATATGGTCTGGTGAGAGGTGCCGACCATCTCCTCCAGACATGCGGTGCGTTTTGACGGGGATGACTGTGATGTTGATGATGATGGTGGGGTGGGGTGGCAGCTGTGGCATTGACTCTGTGTCGTCGGCATAGCAGTGGAATGAAAATCCATGGCGGCTGATGACCTGACCGAGGGGGATGAGGTAGAGGATGAAGAGGATTGGGCCAAGGTCTGACCCCTGGAGGACACCGCAAGTGACTGTGTGTGGGTTTGATTTGGAGAAACCCAGGGAGATGCATTCTGTCCGGTTTGTGAGGTATGACTGGAACCAACTGAGGGGAATGCCAGTGAGTCCAGTGGTGAGGTGGTGGTGGTTTAGAAGAATGTCATGGTGACTGTGTCAAATGCAGCAGATAGGTCCAGGAGGATGAGGAGGGAGGATCACATCAGGAGGTCGTTTGTAACTTTTAAGAGTGCAGTTTCTGTGCTGTGGGTGGAGCGGAAACCGGACTGGAATTTTTCGTAGAGGTTGTTTAGTTTGAGGTGGTTTTGAAGGTGGATGGCAAGTGCTTTCTATAGTATTTTGGATATGAAGGGAGATTGGAGATGGGCCTTTAGTGTGATAGGACTTCTGGGTCAAGGGTGTGGTTTTTGAGCATTGGTCTGATTATGGCTTTCTTTAAAGCCTTTGGGCCTCTCCAGCTTATAGCTGTGTGTTTATTATGGGCTGTTTGGATGGGATGAATGATGAGGATTTATCTCGGCTTGGGTATTACTAAAGAAGTTCTAGTATTTGATTTCTAATGTTTAAATCCTTTGAAGCAGGGAAATTGGGAGGTAGTGAAGCAGCATTTCTAATTGACTGCTACCCTTTGATTTGAGTCAGTGGATGGCAGATTGATTCACCCTAGAATACAACAATAAGTCACCAACATTTATTTTCATTGGATGAGTTTAGTTCTCCACTCAAATTAAAACCTAATCTAGTGACACTTCTCTCCATTGCCGATATTTACAAGCCTAGAATTTCGTTTTATTCCAACTTTTAAGAACAAACGACTCAATCAACTAATCAAGCCTAGGTAACTTGATACGGCCATGCCCTGTGTGTGTGGGTGCAGTCTGAGCCTTCAGCGGCCTTAGTTGTCATAGCAAACCTCTGGTTCTTCCACCTCCACATCAATCTGATGTGGAGGCCGGCTGCCGGCAGCGGGCAGCGGCCAGGGCTCCTGCGGGAGACAATCGCGGGAAACAATCCCTTTCTCCTCCATGTTCATGTACTTCAGGGAGTGATAGCCAAAGTTCCTTTCCCCAAATTCCTTCTCAACCATGGCGGAGATAACCCCAACTACAGCCTTGTTGTGGAAATACCAGAGACGAGAGTCTGATGTGTTATGCGCCATAACACCAACAGCAGAACGGTTATCCAAATAACAAGGAAGTGTACAAGACTTGCTGGACAACAGTCCTGGAGCTCTATATCTAAATAATATCATATAATTCATAGATATCTCTTTCATATAATACATATTATCACGGCCAAAAGCAATGAATCACAAACGACTGCGTCACATTCTCTCTTACAATAGCGCCACCTTTGGATGCAGTACCACAAATGTGGGTTTATGGGTAGTGGGGTTTATTGGTAACCATACTAACCCAAATTTCAAGAGTTTTGGACTTACGGTAGAGGCTGCAGTATGACTTTTACAGAATTTGAGCAAAATCGTAATCAATTGATTAGGTCTGTATCTAGCCCTCTTGAACCTGCTTTCTACTTAATGCACACAACGTCACCAGCCATGCGGATGGTGATCCCTAGTGTCTCTGCTCCAACAGCAAGGGGAGCATTTCAACCGTTCGGAGCAGTCCAAACATTTGTGTTTATTCAGTAATGTGCCTCCACCCACAGCCATTGTGGAGGCAGTCTGGGAGGAGTATAAACTGGGAGGGGAGCTGGTCCAACTGGTTTGTTCACAACATCATTTCCTTGTTACGAGAGGGACGGTTAGGTGTGGCTCACTTTATTACAGCAGGACGAAGACTAAGGTACTGTAGTCCACTCTGATCCCTGATAGATCATAAATATGAATAACTTTGAATCGTATTAATATTTTGATTATGTAGAAGATTCCTGCTCTATAGGATGCTACGTGTTAGACTGTGGGCATTGGGGATCAAACCCAGAGTCTTCCAGCCTGGAGTCATGTGTCAGGTTGACGTTAATAATGACTTTTCCTTCTTTTGTCCTTGGGTGACTTTAAAGGTACTTAGAAAGTTGTTATTTTTGTAGTGAAGTATTATGATTATATTATTTAAACAGGAAGACGGACATCTCAGTTATTAAAGGTGTTTAAACGTCATCTTGTACTGGGTCTGGTTCTCTGTGGGCCTGCATTACAGATCTGGTTGTGATGTCATACCACACGAGGAAGTCCATATATGGTCCTGCCTTCAGAGCAGTTTAACCAGCACAGGGAGCAGTTGGTATGATATCCGCTCGATGAACTTGATCTTATTAGACACATTTAAAGCCCTTTGAGACCTTCTGTGTGGAATGATATATAGTTATTAAAGAGTAAATTAGACACTTCTGGGCAGTATCTCCACATCTTCCCCCTCCTTGAATATATTAATCTGTGTCTAGTTAAGACCTCTCGTCCAAAGAAACCGACGACAGCCCCCAGTGACCGGAAACACGCAGCTCATATAAAAGCAGAGAATAAACCAATGCTGAATGGCCATAGTAACAACATGTAGTTGTGTTTGTGTCCAGGTCTCCAGTCTACTATGGATGAGGAGGGAGAGGAGGGGGGTCCTACCTCTCAAACTCTGTCCGGGGAACATGGCCGCCGGAGCAAAGCTAAGAGGTAAGAAGAGGATCTCTCCGTCTGTGACTGTTGTCCATCTCAGAGCTCAGCAGTGATATCTCATGACTCCGTCATTAGTCTGAGTAAAAGCTGTGTGTGTGTTGAAGCCCAGAGCAGCAGCAGAGAGCAGACTCCCCTGGACCCAGCTGTGTCTCCATGAAGAGTAACTGGTCTATGGATCAACCTCCAGCCCAGTTTAAAGATGGAAATCAGTCTATTAAGAACAGGTGAGGATTGATCAGAGATTATTAAAATACAGCATCCATCAAACGTCCATAAATCCTGGTTCTTGTTTTTCTAGAAGAGTCCAGCAGGAGAGAGCAGACTCCCCTGGACCAAGCTGTGTCTAACCAAATAGAATCTCGGTCGCCTTAAATTCAAACATCATCGACTCTCCGTCGATGGTGAAAACAGGATAATAAAACAATGTGCATATTATCTGTAGATCAACAGAATCGACCACAGTGCGTTCTACTAGCCTAAATATCCCATAAGGGTTGTTTGGAGAGGGTCAGTGGGTTTCAGATCCACTCTCGGCCCGAGGCGACTCGGTTAGGGCAGAGCTTCAATATGAAGCAGAAAGTGGACGAGCCCCGGAGCGTCGGGCAGGGTCGTTTATAGACGACACAACTGAATCATTTATCTGTGTGTGTTGTGTTTTCTGTGGAGGTCTGCCATTTGTGTAGTTTTGTTATTTCTTATTTACTTAGTTAAGTTATTGATAAACGTCTGAGGCTCGGCAGCCCAATGGTGTAGTGCCTCTTTAAGAGAACAGTGTGCTGTGGGTCCATGTGACCGGTGTTCGCCCAATAAAAAGGTGGCGCAAGAGTTGTATTATTGGTACATAACTTTGACCCGGTGTGCAGCCACTTGATTTATTACTGTTCCGTTTTCTCGGTATTCTGCTTTTGTTTGTTTATTATTTTTCAACAAAGGGAAAGCAGAATACCGAGTCATATCCTTTGTACACCGGGTTACCCCTTCCGTAATGGGGCCCACTTGTGCCAATTCTGATGTTTGCCACTCAAAGCCTACCAAGCGTTAAAGGGGACCTATTATGCTTTTTCGACTTTTATGACCTATAAACGTTGTTATAATGATTGATAGTCATGTTTAACCATACTAAAGTGTCAAATAATGACGTACATGCATTTCGACGTATTCCCTGCTGACAGTCTGAGGTGGCTGTGCAGAGCGCTAAACACTCGGGACAACGATTGCGATTCACTTGTTCACATTTCCGGGAAACATCTACGTAGACGTACTCCTGCCGCACCCCCATATGCCTGGTCAAATCTGCCCGCACGCGCGCTCCAAGGAAGGTAACCAATCACAACGGAGTTGGGTTGGCAGGAGGGGGGCGAGGGGGCGGAGAAGGACGAAGCGGAGCGTTGACAGAGAAGGCTGAAAGCGCCCAGATGAGAGGAAGTTTCCCGAAAATCTACATCGTTTTTTGTGTATGGTTAAACATGACTAGCAATCATTATAACAACGTTTATAGGTCATAAAAGTTGAAAAGCATAATAGGTCCCCTTTAAACACAAAGGTAGACGGAGAAAACATACTCAAGCCTACGTTGGCTGATATATCGACATACTTTCACCTACTTTACACTTTGCATGCTTTTTTGTCTACCTTTTTAACCAAATAATGCCGGACCGATGACTTCTTTGGAATCAATTAGTTTGGAGCAGAGTAAATGTTCAGTAATTTAGGACTAGCGCTCTTTCTTATGGGCCGGTTCAATGTTGAGAAGCCCGGGGTTTGACCACTTGTTTTATTAGTCTTATATTCTGTTGAACCATATGATATAAAACAGAAACTACAGAGCCTTTAACCTTATTTCTATTGATAATTAGTGTTATTTCTAACACAATATAGCCTGTCACTCAAATATAAAACGTATCAGTCTGCATTTGTCCCTCCCGCCCCTAAAATAATGGATTAAGAAGCTCTTTGTTCCTTATGGACGGGAACACCAGAAATTGTCTGACCAAATCGAGTTTGGTCCAACAAGTGCATATCGATCAACCAATCAACCAACCGGCCAGAACCTGACCGTCGTAGATATTATAGAGACACAGCTTCTAGTAAACGCCCATAAATCTGGTTCTTGTTATTCTCGAAGGGTCCTGCAGAAGAAAGCAGAGATAGGAGACTCCCCTGGACCGAGCTGTGTCTCCATGAAGAGTGACCACTCAATGGAACAACCTCATAACTTTAAAGATGGAAATCAGTCTATTGAGAAGAGGTGAGGATTTGAAGAGGGACTGGTTGAGGCATTGGTGAGGGAGAGAGGGTGATGAGGGTTCATTCAGTGATGAAAGATCGGGGATGTGGTTGACATGGTGTGAATGAGAGGGAAACTCCTGGTTCTTGTTTTTCTTGAAGAGTCCAGCAGGAGAGAGCAGACTCCCCTAGACCCAGCTGTGTCTCCATGAAGAGTGACCGCTCTATGGAACAACCTCATAACTTTAAAGATGGAAATCACCAACCTTGTAAGAAAAGGTGAGGAAATATAAAATAAAGTATCACGTTAAACAACGTCCAATTAGCTGACCCTCATGAGAAAGTAGTTGCACACAACTACCCCTCCGCAAATCCTGGTGTTTGTTTTTCAGAAGGAGGCAGGAGAGAGAAGACTCCCCTGGACCCAGCTGTGTCTCCATGAAGAGTGACCACTCTATGGATCTACCTATAACGTTTAAAGATGGAAAACTAAAGTCTATTGAGAAGAGGTGAGGATTTTTCAGAGATCATCAAGATACAGCTTCTATCAAACGTCCATAAATCCTGGTGGTTGTTTTTCTAGAAGAGTCCAGCAAGGAGAGAGCAGACTCTTGTTAAGAGACTCTACTGGTACTGATGTTTACAAGTCAGGAAAAAAAGTGTGTGTGTGTGTGTGTGTGTGTGTGTGTGTGTGTGTGTGTGTGTGTGTGTGTGTGTGTGTGTGTGTGTGTGTGTGTGTGTGTGTGTGTGTGTGTGTGTGCGTGCGTGCATTCTCCACAGACACCGGGAGAGGTCAAAGGTTACCGGTCCTCAGTCTGTACAGCAGCATCAAACAGAGCTGATCAAGGTGTGTAAATGTCCATCAAGTCATTTGACTTTAGCTCTATATGAACATTAGAAAGCCTCTCTTGTGGTGCTTGTGGTACGTGAATCCAGGATAGATGCTTCTGATGTCCTCAGTAAGTTCAGAGTAAAGTTCTCCTTGATGTTCGTTCTGTTCCCGATGGCTGAGGAGAATGCACACGCTTTTCTAGACAAGGAGCTGAAGAAGCTCTGGAGGGTTCTTTTCCTACATTGCCCACAATGCTCAGAGAGTCAGCGGGAGGAGGAGGAGGTGGATGATAAGAAAGAAGAGCAGAGGAGGCGCGCCATAGAGGGAGTGCTAGACATCACAAAGCTCTGCCTGATGGAGATGAAGCAGGAGCTGGCCGACAGTCTGTGGGGCGGTAAGAGACTCATTTTGAAGACAGGAGACAATAATTTTGAAGTGCAGAAGAGACTCTTATCTTGAAAATAGAAAAGAAACTCAATTTTGTTTAAACTAAATGACATAATGTGATATTTCTACATTTCAATGCGGAGATAGCTTTCCTCTTGGGGGCAAAATGGTTTGATCCAGAAACATAGGTGTAGCAAGGACCATTCTACACTCCACCTAGGTGACTTTTATTGGGCTGATTCAAGACAAGGACGCAGGGTGGGGATGTTGAAGGCGGTTTGTAGTTAATGAACATGTCCTGTTGCTCCATGTTGTCATGCAGGAGAACTCGCTGAATGTGTGTGGTGATGGCTGGTTTATCTGGGCACACTTATTATTCAATGTGCAACAGGTGTGCAGCCTCATCCAGCCCAGAGTCCTGTCATCTACACACTCTCCCACAGTAGGGTTAAAGCGCGTTCCTGGTCCTGGTAATAGCGAGACGCCTCGTCAGTGATCCGAAAAAAAAAAAAAAAAAGAATCGGTCAAAACTACAACAGAACTTAGTAGGATCAGTTTCAAGTTTGCACACCTTTATTTCCTTGTAGCCTATCACCTACTATCCTTTTGCTTTTATTTATGAGAATCACAAACAGTATTGCCACTGTATGGAAGGCAACACTTGCCCTTATCTAGAGCTGGTTTACCAGTACACAATGTTTAAAATGGAGCAAAGTCGAGGCCAACAGACGGATATAACGTCAATCAAACTTAAAGTATGTGATATGATAGTTGATTATTTTATATTGAGTAAAACATTCCGCCATCTTAATGCGCATCACTAGTAAACAGTACGTCACCAACTGGCTAACTCTGTTATCAAAATCTGATCCCAGTTGACGAACGGAAGTAGAATCATCAGCACGTCATGAGGTGTCGTTCACCAGAACTTTCCGACGTCCAGATTTGTAGGGTGGGGGGGTCAGGTGAAATGGTTTGATTCAGATATGTAGCTTTGTTATGGGGTTGTCAGGTTAAATGGTTTGATCCACACATGTAGGGTTATTGTTGAGGTATCAGGTTAAATGGTTTGATCCAGATATGTAGGATTTTTGTTGGGGTATCAGGTTAAATGTTTTTTATCCAGATACATAGGGTTATTATGGGGTATCAGGTAAATAGTTTGATCTAGATATGCAGTGTACAACAGTTACCTTGAAAAAGTAATCAGATTACTGATTACTAGTTACTCCTTAAAATAGTAACTTAATTACTTTACTGATTACTTGATTTTAAAAGTAACTAAGTTAGATTACAAGTTACTTTATTGTTTACATTTAGCTGCGACAACACCCCCTGCTGCCTCAAAAAAAAAAATTACAACCAGTTTTGCCAATACTAACTTCCCCCCCCCTGTCAACAATTGCTTCCCCCCGTTAACAATTGTTCTCCCCCCCGGTTAACAACTGGTCTTCCAACCCGGTCAACAATTCTGCGCAGGAGGCTGGTAGGAGGAATTCGGGGGGGGGGGGGGGGGGGGGTGGCATTAGTACCTCTTGTATACAGGGCCCAGAATTTGGTGCTACGGCCCTGGGTGCACACACTGACACACGGCTTTCAACCGCTTACGCCATTAAACAAAATATTACCGCGCGATCACCGGAGGCAGCTCCATACACATATACATACACACACACACAGACGCACGCGCACGCAGGCATGCAAGCACGCACACAGCACCGCGCAATTAATTCTGCCGCTCATAACAACTGGTTGCGCGGACTCTGGAGAGTCAAGGTCGACACCTCTGATAGATTGAAGTCTTGGGAGACTTACGCTTCACACGCACACGCACTCTTACAGAAACAGACAGGTAGGCAGGCAGACAGACGGACAGAAACACAGATACACACCACTCCATCGCTCTCAACGCCAATCGGTGATCCGGTAAAAAAATAGTAACGCACAGTGACTTTGATGAGTAACTTTAATCTAATTACTGGTTTGGAAATAGTAACGCGTTAGATTACTCGTAACTGAAAAAAGTGGTCCGAAGCCAGTAACACGTTACTAAGGAACGCGTTACTGGCATCACTGTAGATATGTAGGGTTAGTGTGGGGTATCAATTAAATGGTTTGATTCAGATACGTAGGTTATTGTCTGCCTTTCAGGTTAAAGAATCTTAAACATCATATCGTAGATCAGAAGCAGAATAACTCAGTGGAAGAGATTCAACACTATCTTGTTATATCAGCATAGCAAGTCACTTTACACTGATTCACTATCATTATTACTATCATTAGATCAATCCTATTGCTGTGGAAATAACGAAATAGTCCTGAACATTTTGAATCTGTACCATGCAGTCCTGGTAATGACCAGCTTCTCCGAGCACAAGTAATGAAGCCACTAAATATCATGAAGATGATCATTTAAAGGAAATATTGACATGTTTCTACTGATGTCACCATCCACTAACTGATGTAGTCTATTGATTTCTCATTTAGGATCTGATGCTGTCGAGTGCCAACAGAAAATCAAGTCTCATTTGAAGAAGAAGTTCAAGTCTGTATTTGAGGGCATCGCCAAAGCAGGACAGCGAACAGATCTGAATGACTTCTACACAGAGATCTTCATCACAGCGAGAGGCAGTGGAGAGGTCAACAAGGAACATGAGGTCAGACTGATGGAAACAGCTTCCAGGAAACCAGCCAAGAAGGAAACACCAATCAGATGTGAGGACATCTTTAAACCCTTACCTGGACAAGATAAGCCAATCAGGACAATAATGACAACTGGAGTGGCTGGCATTGGTAAAACCGTCTTAACACACAAGTTCACTCTGGACTGGGCTGAAAGCAAAACCAACCACGACATACACTTCACATTTCTCCTCACTTTCAGAGAGCTGAATTTATTGAAAGGGATAGAGTTTAGCTTGGTGGGCCTCCTTCATCATTTCTTTAATGAGACCAAAGAAGCAGGAATCTGCAGATACGACCGGTTCCAAGTTGTCTTCATCTTGGATGGCCTGGATGAGTGTCGACTTCCTCTGGACTTCCAGAGAAACCCGATCTGGACTGATATCACAAAGTCCACCTCAGTGGATGTGCTGCTGACAAACCTCATCAGGGGCGTCCTGCTTCCCTCCGCTCACATCTGGATTACCACACGCCCTGCGGCAGCCAATCAGATCCCTGCTGAGTGTGTTGACATGGTGACAGAGGTGAGAGGGTTCACTGACCAACAGAAGGAGGATTACTTCAGGAAGAGATTCAAAAAGCTGGCCAGTCGAATAATCTCCCACGTCAAGAAATCACGAAGCCTCCACATCATGTGTCACATCCCAGTCTTCTGTTGGATCACTGCTACAGTTCTGGAGGACTTATTCAAAAAATCCCAGATAGGAGAAGAGATGCCCAACACGGTGACTCAGATGTACAGCCACTTCCTGAGGGTTCAGTCCATACAGGGGGACAGGAAGTATCATGGGAGAGCTGAAACAGATCCACACTGGAGTTCAGAGAACAGGGAGATCATTGTTTCCCTGGGAAAACTGGCTTTTAACCAGTTGGAAAAAGGCAACCTGATTTTCTATGAGGCAGACTTGGAAGAGCGTGACATCGATATCAGAGCAGCCTCAGAGTACTCAGGAGTGTTCACCCAGATCTTTAAAGAGGAGTGTGGGCTGTACCAGGACAAGGTGTTCTGCTTTGTCCATCTGAGCATCCAGGAGTTTCTGGCTGCCCTTCATGTCTTTCTGTCCTTCATCGACACTGGGGTAAATCTGCTCTCAAAAGGACAACCAACCCCCGGGGAAGATAATCTCCTCCACCTCTACCAGAGTGCTGTGGACAAGGCCTTACAGAGTGAGAACGGACACCTGGACTTGTTCCTCCGCTTCCTCCTGGGCCTCTCTCTGGAGATCCAACAGTACCTGACATCAGGGAGTCTCTCCGCAGAATCTCTCTCTCCAGCTCAGTGGTCAGCTCTGGTCTTCATTCTACTCACATCAGAAGAGGAGCTGGACGTGTTTGACCTGAAGAAATACGATGCTTCAGAGGAGGGTCTTCTGAGGCTGCTGCCAGTGGTCAAAGCCTCCAAAACATCTCTGTACGTTCAATAGCAATAATGTATTACAATATACACAACACAGTAGACCAAATAGTAGAATATAAAAGTTATGATAACATATAACACATCTCTGTAGCTAAAATAATAACATGTATCACAATACACAAAACGTTATATTGTGGTTGAAAAGTAAAACTCAAAAGCTCTATTTATCATGAAGTAATAAATAACTAAAGCTAATAATTAATAATTGTTTATTAATAGTTAAATACAACTGTATTAAAATATATATATATATACAGCTGTAAGTATAAATAAGCAATTGTTGATTTTTAGGATACATTAATTAATATACATTCATTATAAATAAAAGGCAAAACACTATTTTAACCTTGTCCAGTACGTTTGGTTATATGGACGCTGTTTGGTTTAACCAGTAGGATTGGTTGATATAGAGACTTCATGTGGGGGATGGATGAGAGGTCACGAGCGAGCGGGAAAAAGGAAAGAGAGGGAAGAGACAAAGGAGGAGTGTACTTTATTCTCTGTAGCGATCGCCCATTTAAATGATATGTAAACATTTACTTTTTAGTTGCTTGACGTTTAAGCGAGTACGAGAGAGAGTGTATTTGGGGATGGTGTTATTCGTGTTGCTGTTCGTGTTGGGGTATCCCTAATGGGATATAAATCATCAGAGTTGCGCATGTGGTCAGACCACAGCAAGGGGTCGCCGCACATGTACTACAATATAATACAATATATACACAATACTACATTCAAAAGTTATATTCATATACAAAACCAATTTCAAAGACTACCAAACAAATATTCAATATTATTCATTTTACAGCTAATATTTAATAAAGATAAGGATCTAATGTAATGAATAGTATGTATTAGTGAAATAATAAAACATCTCTATGTGATTTTAATCACAGATCCTAGCATGTGGTGTTTATTTTGTGTTAAGGTTGAATGCCTGTGATCTGTCAGAGACATGCTGTGAAGCTCTGGCCTCAGTTCTCAGCTCCAACTCCTCTAGTCTGAGAGAGCTGGACCTGAGTATCAACTCTCTGAATGATTCAGGAGTGAAGATGCTCTCTGCTGGACTAGGAAGTCCACACTGTACACTGGAAACTCTCAGGTCAGTTTTACTCAAAGGTCAAACCGTTACAGCATAAGTTCCACATCAGAGGACATTGAACAGATTTACCTCCAGAAAGTTAACAAGTATATACATAAGTAAAACATGTCCTCAAGACACATTTTCTACTGGTGGCACTGGTGCCACAAACTTTTTCATTTGGTGGCAACCTAACAAATGTGCTCGCACCCCTTTATTAGACGTGAAAATGTCCTTGGTCACGTACGATCCATCTGTGTCCATTCTTATGAACAAATTCATTCATTTTAAATAAGTTATTGTTTTGATTGCATATGGGTTATTTTTCTGTTTTTACCGCCAGTGCCTCGACATCTCTTTCCTCACCCACCAACTCTTCATCCTCCTCCTCCTTAATCAAATACCTACTAATAATTACTGGCTGCTGATTGGATAATATACTCCAATTAGGATTTATTTTCCTCCCTGGGTCATCCAGAATAGTGCATAGCTTCACATGCTCTTGAATAGCGCTAGCGCTCCGGTGATTTTTTTTTAAGCTATGCACAAAGTACAAACACTGTTTTAGTTTTCTGATCGAAGCAGTGTGTCTTCATGGGAACTTTAGTGGGTCGTGTTTCCCAATAGAGCGATCACAACGGCGCCGCAGTACAGCCACGCTTTAACTCGGCACTGAACTAAACCTTGGCAGTCTGCGTGCATCGCAGCGCCATTACCACTCATCTTATCAAACACAAGACCTCATCTCATTCTATTAGTGTAACCATGACAGTAAAAGGTGTACGTTGGATTCAATTTGTTAATGCTGGTTTAAGGTGTATGTTTTATTACATTCCTATTCTACTCATAACCATGTAGTCACAACCATGTAGTCAGGGTGGACTTTAGAGTTCTTTAGTAAAGTTTAATAACAGATTCTTCTTAGAACTGGGTCTTTTTAGGGACATTTTCAGGAGTTTTGTTGAATCTTTAGTTATCTGACCTCCGTTTAAGTCATCTTTTGAAGATACACTGCATTAAGATTAAGTTAAACTAATAAAACGTTTTATAACAAACTTCTAATTAAACTTATGTCACAGTTCCTAACATGTTCTGTTTATTGTGTGTGAAGGCTGAATCACTGTGAGCTGTCAGAGACATGCTGTGAAGCTCTGGCCTCAGTTCTCAGCTCCAATTCCTCTAGTCTGAGAGTGCTGGACCTGAGTGACAATGATCTGCAGGATTCAGGAGTGAAGCTGCTCTCTGCTGGACTGGGGAGTCCACACTGTACACTGGAAACGCTCAGGTCTGTTCTATTCAATTGTCAAACAGTTACAGCACAAGTTATATAACTCAGTTTATGACTCAGTACCTGTGATGACTACCTTAATGACTTTGGTTTCATTGGAAATGTTAAACCGTGTTGTTTAGGTGGATTTCAACTTTTCTGCAACTTTTCAATTAGACACATAAACATGAACTAAAAATACAATAATAGTGCCCCCCCACCATCCCCCGTACACGGTACGGTGATAGTTTAGAGCAGGGTGAAGTACAGGGGGTCTTGGGAGGGTCTGAGATCCCTAGTTGGACACCTCACACCCCCTGAAATCCTCAACAGCAACATTCTGGAGGGTCTCTTGAAAGATATAAAAATAACTTGCAATTGTCACATGTATGTGTTTTTAAAGCTTACTTTGTTCAGTATTACCGTATTGGTCCGAATATAGCCTTTTTCCCCTCGAAATAGGTCCGAAAAAGTCGGGTCGTCTTATATTCGGGGTCTAGTATTCAGAGCGCAGTTTCTCTTCTTCGCCTCTCCATTTAAATGTCAATACACATTCGCGGCCGCAGGTGGCGCCAGGAATTGGTTCCGGGAAGAAGTAGTCCAGCGTCCTTAACAACCAGCCCGTTACCGGTGTTTAAAGACGGGCATTTAGAGACAAGTGGCTCAAAAGTGGGTCAGGTCAATCAACAACAGCGGAGGAGCTTTGATGCCAATTTTTAAATAATGGTCGTCAATAAGGCAGAGTCAAGTAACAACTGCCAAGCTGCCAAGAAGTTCGGGGTCACGGAGTGTAACGTAAGAAGATGGCGAGCACCAAAACAACGTCTCAAAGATGCCAACAGTCAGCGCAAATCCTACCGTGGTCCTCAAAGTGGTCGTTTCAGTGAGGTTGACCGGAGAGTTTTTGAATACGTCAGAGAAAACGCGCTTTGGGAGGAGCCGCTGGAAGCGGAGCAGCTGGGGAGCGATGACAGCGAGAGCGAACACAGCGGGGGAGGAGAAATTTGGCGAATTTTAGTTAAGTTTAGTTAAATATGTGGCCTGTATTTTCTCTGTTATTTAAAAATATTCACAATGTTGCTTGATTGTTGCTTGATATTCATTTTGAATCATACTGTACATATTTTGCCTTGAAAGTGCCGTGGCCTTTACTGGCATTATTATTGTCATTAACATAACAAGTGTTTAATTCACTGTGTTTTTAATATTGTTATTAATAAAAAAAAAAGAAGTTATTTGTTCTGCAAATGTGGTCTGCAAATCTTTTTTTCTAAATGTTTGTGTTGAAAAACGGGGGTCGTCTTATAATCAGGGTCATCTTATATTCGGACCAATACGGTAGTTTTTTTTGTATTTTGTTCTTTTTCCATCAAATTCTGTAAAATTCATACTGCAGCCTATCCCGTAAGTCGAAAACTCTTGTGGTACTGCACCCAAAGGTGGCTCTATTGTAGAGAATCCTGAATTAGTCTTATGTCTCCTCACCAGATTGACCTGGACTCAAAATTCTTTCATAATATTAATCTCTAGAATAATATGAATCTATAAAACCCTGTGAAAAAATAATTGAAAAAAAAGTTTACTTTTCCCACAATTTCATATTAAAGCCAAAAATGATAAAAAGATTAACATGCATTAACATACAAAAATAATCAAAAATTCACCAAAATCGCCACATCAAATCTTTAGACCAAGCCTCACTAAAATCAACAAACAGAATTTGTTTTATTTAGTTCCATTTGAGAAATATTGGCCAATAAAGTTGTAGCAGTTAGCCCATTTTTCTTATATGACCATTTTGTTATTGTATTAAAAAACATACGACTATTATTAGGTGGATACCAATACCCCCCACTAACCATAAACCCAAATTGTGGTACTGCATCCAAAGGTGATGCTATTTAGAAAATAAATAAACTAGCCTTATTTATCCTTACTAGCTTGACCTGGACTCAAAATTCTTTCATCATATTAATCTCTAAAATCAGATGCATCTTTTGCACTCTGGTCTTCTGCTCTAAAAATGTTTACTTTTCCCACAATTTCATAGAAAAGCCAAACGTCTCAACCCATTTTGCCATTTTGCAAAATTGTCATTATATGACAATTTTGTTATTGTATAACTACCGTACGGCTATCATTAGGTGGATACCAGTGCAAATTTTCAGATCTGTACTATTTTAAGAAAGCCCTTAATTCTCTTGTGAAATGTGTGCTTGGAGTTTTCTTGATGTTGTGTGCTAATCAATCGACATTTTCACCATGTGAATGAGGCTTCATGCAGTTCAGGAATGTCAGTGGCTTAACGGGATTATGCTGTGCTGATCAGAGCATTATGATCAAGCTAAACATGACATTCTGTCATTGCCACTTATTTAAGAAGCACATCATTGAATAGCACCTGAAAGTCATCAGGCAATCAACATTCCGCCTAATTAGTTTTGAGGAATCGGACTGCCAAGACTGAGAATTAACTCTGTCATATTTATATTTCTTCCGTTAGTGTTCTTGACCACAAATGTTTAATTTCCCCAGAATTTCAAAGATTTTTCAGGTATATGCTTTGAAGAAAGACCTTAATTCACTTGAGAACTGTGTGCTTGACGTTTTCTGGATGTTGTGTGCTTATCAATAGACATTTTGACCATGTGATTGAGGCTGCAGTTCAGGTTTATAAGTGGAACATCTTCCTTAAATATGACAATTATATGTTATATTTATATATCTTCCATTAGTGTGTTCTTGACTTTTAATTTTGATCGGACCCCGTTAATCACCGCTTGCAGTTATATTTATTATTCTAATTGCTAAACAATAGTTCACGTTCGCGTTCTCAATTTGAATAGGACACAGAATAACATTGTTATATTGTGTAACCAGGCTGTAGAGACCAACTCATAAAAGCACTATTTGTTCTGAAATAATAAATAAGGAAAGCCAAGGATTAATAATAGTTAATTAATGGTTAAATACAGCTGTATTTCAACATCTAGCTGTAAGCAGTGGTGTAGTGGTGCCTGGAGAAGTGGGGATACTCTTAATGTTTTAAAGCGCCCTGTGTTATAAACAGTGACATGTAAGACAACTCCTGCATATTTAGTTCACCAAGAAATGGACCAGTAGGGTTTGCACATTGTCACTTAGCTTCTGCAGCTTGGCCAGTAAGTAACGTGAGAGGGGTGACACTTATCTTAATGTATTTGAAGTTTCACATGAATACATTTTTAATTCTAATAGATGGGACTGAGCTGTTGTGAGCAATGCTTCATACAATAGGTCTGAACATCACTGACAGGCTTTTATGAGTCACTTTAACCGTTTGATTTGTCTTCTGACATTAAATTGTCGTCACCTTTTTGGGCCATCACCAGTTTGCTCCCTTGATAATCCTACTTTCGATCTTATTCGTGTGGATTCCCTGATTTACTATATAATCTAGATGGCAGTACAATCTAACCGAGTAATAGGTAAAGGTGATACCTCAATCATGTGAAATATAAAGAGGCCGAAAGTCCTGTCTTCTGAGTGGAGCTCGCTCCACAGTGGAATAGACTAGGGCTTGGGGTGCTACAAAACTGATATATTATGTTGCCGTTGAATACCTGCTTGCTTCCGGTAAGGCCTTCTTCCACGGCTGGCGCTGTTGCAAATGGTCCCTTATCCAAATGGGGTGTGGTATAGAACACCTAACATTTTGTGGCTGAGAAGTTTTCTCCCATGTCCTTTCAGCGGGGAGGAAGTGCTTTGTGAAACGCACTTCTACGTTCCAAAAAAAAGAAGCCACTTGAGTTTGGAGTCGGTGTTCAAGAAGTGGTTGGCAGACTGGCCAAACATAGGATTTTACACCTGTGTGTGTGTGTGTGTGTGTGTGTGTGTGTGTGTGTGTGTGTGTGTGTGTGTGTGTGTGTGTGTGTGTGTGTGTGTGTGTGTGTGTGTGCATAGCTTGTCTGGCTGCATGGTCACACAGGAAGGCTGTGCTTCTCTGGCCTCAGCTCTGAGCTCCAACCCCTCCCATCTGAGAGAGCTGGACCTGAGCTACAATCACCCAGGTGATTCAGGAGTTGCGCTGCTCTCTGCTGGACTGGAGGATCCAAGCTGGAGACTGGAAACTCTCAGGTATGGAGAGGACAGATCACCAATCAGGGTGAAAGTCTTCTACAAGGATTCAAGCCGCGGCTAGAGAGAGTGGTTTGAAAAGGCAGTTGTAACTCATGTTGTGTAGAAAGTGATGAGACAGCAAATGATGAAGGTCAATGTTTCAACATGCTGCTCTCACTTTGTTCCCCCCCCCCCCCCAGTGTGGAGCATGGTGGAGTGTGGAGGATGAAACCAGCTCTAAAGAAGTGTGAGTGTCTGTTTAAATTCGAATCATCACCACACACACTTACTATTGAGATGGAAAGTCCATCGACACAGCAGGAGGTGACATCCGGTCATTCAGTTGTGAACTTGTGCATACATACGTATGTCTAGCTTTGTTTCCCTGTGTTTATGTATGTCTAGTATGTTTGTGTAGGTTTATGTACGTATGTGTACATGTCTATGTATGTATAGTATGCATGTGTACTTGTGTATACTTTTGTATTTGTATGTATAGCTATGTTTCCGTGTGTTAATGTCTAGTATGTTTGTGTAGGATTGTGTACGTATGTGTAGTTATATTTGTATGAACCAGTTCTATGGTACCAACACTTAATTTCCAGCCTGTATTTGAGCTCAGCTGGTTCAGTCTGTTATTTACACAGACGGATTACAATGGATGTGTTTTGGAACCTTTCAAAGTCTAATCTCTTGAAAAGTATGTAGACCTTAGCTTAGATATTCAGAGGAGCAATCAGCTCATCACGTTGAACGTTTTAATGTATAATATGTGTATTTAGTGTTAATATTGCGGGGGTAGATTCAGTTTATATTTTTCTAGGCTTCAATGTTTAAACTTGGACAGCCACTCACACACACATGGGATTAACATTTAAATTTGACTCAAATGATCTTCAAGACAATATGCCGTACTATTTCTAAAGCTATGGCACAATAGTCCACTATTGTAGCCATGTATCGTCTGATATTATTTAGTCTTTCTATGTTAATGTTTGTAGAGTAGATGAATGGGAAACAGGAAGTAGACGAATGCAAGACAACAGCACTAGTGGTGATGGTGATGATGATGTTGATGATGAAGAACGGTTCAGCAGCTCACCATGTTTTTTTCTCCATCAGATGCCTGTGAACTCACACTGGACCCAAACACAGCCAATGGAGACCTCTATCTGTCTAAGGACAACAGAGAGGTGGGGCTGGTTGAAGAGGACCAAGAAGTGGAGATTCCTGATCACCCAGAGAGATTTGTCTCCCAGCCCCAGGTGTTGTGTAGAGAGGGTCTGACTGGCCGCTGTTACTGGGAGGTAGAGTGGGATGGACATGTTTCTATAGGAGTGACATACAGAGGAATCACAAGGAGAGGAGGAAATTATGACAGCATGCTTGGAGGGAACAACAGGTCCTGGAGTCTTTCTTGTCGTCAGGTGTATCGTCCTAATGATCATTATGATAGTGATAATGATGAATATTATTCTGATTATGATGATGATGATGATGATGATGATGAGGAGGAGGGATGTTATTACACTGCCCGGTACAACTGTGTAGATAGACTAATGCTTTTCCCCCCCGATGATTCTGCCAGAGTGGGAGTTTATCTGGACCGGCCTGCTGGTACTCTGTCCTTCTACAGTGTGTCCACAGTTGTAGGACAGACAGACACACTGAGACGCATCCACACCTTCCAGTCCACATTCACCCAGGAGGACCTGGGTTTGGGATAGGGGATGATGATTATGAGGATAGGGGTTGTTCAGTGTCTCTGTGTAAGTTATAGTCTCTCACTCTCTCTCTTCGAGTCTGATGACAAACATATATACACGGCCACATATATTAACACACACACACACACACACACGCATATATTAACACAAACACGCATATATCAACCCACACACGTGCACATATATTTACCCAGAAGTGCTCACACACACACATATTTAAAGACACACACACAAGCATATATAAACACACACGCAGTCACGCAGGCACACACAAACACACAAGCATATATAAACGCTGAAATATACACACAGACACACGCATGCAAATGCGCGCATATAAACACATCCATAGATAAACGTACCCGCGCACACGTGCACACACCGCACATGCATTATCAGACATACACGCACGCACAAAAACACGCATATATGAACACACACACATTTGATCTTGATAATAAAACCATGAAAGGAAGAGACTTTTAAGATATTCCATAAGGTTAACTAAGAAGGTTTTACAGACTATATTTCTAATGTCAAATGTATTTTAAATAATGATTGACGGCTAATCTATGCATGTTTATGCTACTCGATTTTGAGAGAGGTTAATACTGCAGGGATCTGAAAGCAGTTTATATTTTGATAAGCCTAACCTGGAACCTGATTTAATATTATATTCATAATGCAAACGGTCTGAGAAAAGCCATTGATCATGTTGTGACAACTTTAAACTGAGTATTGATTCCTTGTGTTCTGTTGGGAACAACACAGCAGCAGAACATGTTCAGTTATAAAAGATGTGTGCACACCTGTTTATGAATAGTGAAATGAAATGTCTGCTGCTTCTATTGTTTGAGTGCTTGTGTTTATTGTATACATGTAAGGGACTGTTCTTCTATTGTACTGGTTAATAAAGCATAATGGTGATAAACAACTCAGTCGATCCACTAAATGTTCTTGTATGTTCAGCAGACGATCAGTTTACACATTAAGGTTGGGGGTTCACTAAAGAAAAATCATAAAAAGCAATTTGGTGTAGGCTTCGTCTACACCAACATTAATAATCAGGATACCAGCAAGTGCATTTCCACATCAGACCAAACGCCCGGTGAAGGACGGAATAAGGAGAGAACTGAAGCGATCCGACAGGAAACAGACCCCAGCTACTGGCGTCTCTCCAGAGATGAGCCTTGCAGGCTGGTTGATACACCACCACCCCCGTGGCGTCTAACAGGACCCCTGAGCATCCATGTTGAAACACAGAGGTCTGTGTCTGAGGCGGTGGTGCTAAGCCGAAGAAGGAACCTCCTTCTCTGGGTGCGTGTGTGAGAGGGTCCATGCAGGCCACCGTACCACAGAATCAGACGAGGACTAATTTCATGAAGATCATCAGTCACACCACGAGTTTACCCTTTGTGTTTGTAACTCTAGGGCGAGGCATGACGATAAAGAAGGATTAATTATTAGGATATTTAACTACCTGCATGCACTGTCGTCTGCGGCCACTAGAGTGTTCAGTGAGCCCCTGAATCCTTTGTGGCACACGGAACACAGCGACCACGCCCACGGTTGCTTTTCCCTCACTTTCTCTCTCTCTCTCCCTCTCCCTCTCCCTCTGTCTGTCCGTCTGTCTGTAGTGGAGTACTGAGGGCCTAAGTCCCTCCCCTTCTGGTGCTAGTGCTAGTGGAGTACTTAGGGCCTGAGTCCCCTTCTGGTTCTAGGGCTAGTGGAGTACTGAGGGCCTGAGTCCCCTTCTGGTTCTAGTGCTAGTGGAGTACTGAGGGCCTGAGTCCCTCCCCTTCTGGTTCTAGTGAGTACTGAGGGCCTAAGTCCCTCCCCTTCTGGTTCTAGTGCTAGTGGAGTACTGAGGGCCTGAGTCCCCTTCTGGTTCTAGGGCTAGTGGAGTACTGAGGGCCTGAGTCCCCTTCTGGTTCTAGGGCTAGTGGTGGAGTGCTGACCACGGGGTACTGGGGGCCTGAGGCCCTCCCCTTCTGTTGGACCCCGTGGGACCCTCGGTCAGAAAAGAGGGACAAACTATCTTTGATCCCGTTTGAATTGTGCCGTGGCTTGAATGAATGATTGAATTTGAAATACAAATGTTCAATTCAAGAAAGTCACTGTTTGTTGTATAACAGTGATGCAACATTTAGCTTTGTGTGAAACGGCTCAATGAAATCCATCTCTGCTGTGTCGCACAACATGCGTCTCCAACATGGCCGTAACGTTGGCACATTTCATATCTTTGTTCCAGAACGAAGTGTAAGTGTTAAGAGAGGTGACACAGGCATAATATAACTTTTTTCTGTAACCCGAACCCTTCAAACATTTTCAAGACGTTACCCGCCTACTGAGTGTTAGCCCAACAGTCTTACCACTGAACCACCAAGGTCATGAATAGACATCCTTGAAGTAATACTTGGCAATAAGTGAAATGTCCAGTTAGGTTTAGCCTCATTGAAGTCACTGACTACTTTAATAGCTTCACTCTTCCAGGTAATCAATATAAGCTTATTTGATGTTATACTTGACTTTACAAGGTTAGGGGTCTGACTTGTTGATTATTTATGAAAATAGACATTTTGAAATGAAAGCTGAATTTTGAATAGTTTATTTTGCTTATTATATAAAACTGAGGGGTATTCGATCAACCAAGCTAAAGGCAAAGCCGGGCTTATTTCGCTTAGCCTCGCTGCTTTAACCTAGAGTTGCGTTCCATCAAAGTGACTTAAGGGAATCTTCGCTAAGTAACCATGGCAATTTATTAGACCAAACTAATGTGGGGCCTCTACGAATAGTCAAATCTCCCAACCTTTATGCCTGCTTTCCTTAACCTTTGTGGAAAACGTCATCGGGTCAAAGAGAGATGAAAAGGTGCTTCCTTTCGAACATAGGAAAAGACAGCACTGTTTAAAATGAATTTGACTCTTCCTAACCGACGTCATTGCGCCAAGGCGGGTATTGCCGACATCTTGCGTCTCTAGTGTGAACATTGACTAAGACAAGCGCTCTTTGATCCATGCGTTCTTGTGGTATTGATTTCAATCAGAATATCGCCAACAGTGAGAATCACTTAGGACAGACTTGGCCAACGGGAATATTTTAGGCCACTTGAATTCCAATTCACATATGAAAAAAAAGAGGCCAAACTTATGTTGATGTTGAAATTAACTGCCCCCAGTAGTGTTTTTTAGATGTGAAGTTGTCATTTTCTTTTCTTATGTTGTATTTTATGTGCTTACTAACCAGCAATAAATGAATTCATTGATATTCAAATAATTATGTTTCTGGAATTG
Source organism: Gadus morhua (assembly GCF_902167405.1). Taxonomy (NCBI): domain Eukaryota; kingdom Metazoa; phylum Chordata; class Actinopteri; order Gadiformes; family Gadidae; genus Gadus; species Gadus morhua. The sequence goes on along the minus strand of NC_044056.1, from coordinate 3,239,869 downwards.
GTATCCATTATTATCAATTGTATTTTCTTCTCTTCTATTCTTCCTCTTTACCCCGTCTCTCATGCGTCTTCGCGTAGAGTCGGAAAACGTTGTCGGTGCCATGTTGCTTTAAATATTGGCGCCGTAAAGGATTATGGGATACCACTATCTCCTTTCCCTTCGCAAAGGAAGCTCAGGAGTAACCTATGGTTAAAGGGTTAAAGGAAGCATGGAGGCTCCTTTCCTAAGCATTTTTAGAATCCGAACCACCTTTCCTCCAAGCAGTTCCGGGTCATCTCCATAGGAAAGGAAATTTCCTATGCAAAAAATAGATTTCGTAGAGGCCCCTGGATATGTAGAAAGCAGCTAGCCTCTAGCCACATAAACGGGGCTCCCCACAGACAAACGCCCGATATATAACGATCATATTTCCAATCGATTTATAATTTTAACGTATATAACGTAACCGTTTAAACTTTGTACGTGCTAGGCTTCAAGCCGTGTACATGCTAGGCTGCTAACCATGTCCATGCTATGCTACTAGCCCTGTCCATGCTAGGCTAATAGCCCTGTCCATGCTAGGCTCTTAGCCCTGTCCATGCTAGGCTGTATCCATGTGCGTGCTAGGCTACTTGCCATATTGATGCTGGGCTGCTAGCACTGACCATACTAGGTTGCTAGCCATGTCCATGCTAATCCTAGCCATGTGCTTGCTAGGCTGCTAGCCATGTCTATGCTAGGCTGCTATTGCGATTCAGCTCCCATGCATATCCACAGAGCGTCTGTGGAGGCCCAGCCCCCTGGTCCCCGACGTCCATACTTCCTGCTGCCGTGGTGAATGAAGGCCCCTCCCCCTTAAGTCCCCTTCAAATGATCAGGGCAAAAGAGTCCCCAGGGCCCATTCACAGAGCTGGCATAGCAGGTAAGCACAGGTGGGGTGTCAGCTCGAAGAGTAACACCGGGTCTTAGGTTTGAACACGTATTTACACATAATTACACATAATTGCAATATGTTCTTGTTTCAATGCACAGTTTTGGTTAATACTTGCACTATACTGTATCAGTTATGTTTCTGCTGTTTCACATGTGCATGACACTGACACTGTTCTCTTACCAGGCCGGGCCCCTTGGAGGGAGCCTTCACTGGACTCCACTTGACCCTGGCTGACTGTTACGAGACTCCCGGTTTCCTCAGAGTCTGAAGTGGAGTCTGTGGTAGAAATAAATGATTATATTCTATGGTAAACCATGATTATTATTAGGCCTATATATCTAATGGTAGAAAACATTTAAGGCGTCTCTGGATTCTGATCCAGGGCTTGACACGGTGCCAGGGAGTCCGGGGACAGAGCGTAAGTTGGAACCCCCTCAGGAGCAGGAAGCTACGGGGGTCAATGCGTGCTGACCTCAGCCTGTTGTTCCCGATTATCTCGTTGACCATTTGGTCAGAGGAATTTATGATTGATTGTGGGCGGACACCTCAAAACAAGAAACTGCCATGTGTGTGTGAATAAAGAGGACGCTGTGGACAAGCAGTGCTTTGCACACCATTCGGCCTTGTCGTTGCCCTTTTTGAACTATAGTCTTTTTTGTCAATACTTGCTCCGGACCCCTCGATTTCTTTTCCTCTCTCTTAAATGAGTCGAAGTGTTATCTCGGTTATATACCTCGGTTTAATTCCACGACAAGTCCACCTCAGCTCCGCCTGCTGCCTGGGCTCCACCACCCTCTTCCACCTCACCACTAGATGGGGCAACCTCAGGGCTCTCCCCCTCCCCCCTAATCAGAGTATATCTGTCCAGCCTGGTGTCTTTAATTGTTTGTGCACCCTCTTCTACATTTTGGGCAATCTCTGAAGAGATGGTTTGAGGGGGTTTGGAGTCGACTTCCGGATCGAGGGTTTCAGGACGAGGAGCGGAGTTTGAATCAGCGCGCGGCTTGTTGGCGAGCTTTGTTTATTGCATCGGACAGGTTTGGGGCTGCTACGGATTCCGTATCACAACAAAACTTTGGGACTGAATCTATCAAGGCTTCCCCGCGAGGGGATAGTTTTGGGATGGCTTCGGGAGGTGGCCAAGGGGGAAAGGGAAACAGAAAGAAGGATGAGGGCAATAAAAGGGACAGGTCTGATGAATCAAATAGTGAGGGGGGACAGTGATCCAGGGCGTCAGTTTGTTTTTAGAAGTGGTGGGGACAATAACCATAAGCTTGAGTGTGGTCTGAAAAGTGCTGGGTACCCTTATGTAAGCTATTCACCCATTCAACGCTGCATTACAATATGCTGTGCAGTGTATTGTCAGGGGTTGAAATTATTCGAATACTGGTTCGGAAAATTAGTATTTGAAGCTTAAAACAGTATTCCGAGTTTCGTTATTTTTTTATTTATTTTTTTCACGTACGTGACTTTACCAGAGCGAGGGAGGCAAACTATAAGCGTCAGCGACACCAAGCAGAGAAGCGAGAGAGGTGGAGGAAGAATAGATATCTTGTTTCCCTTTACTTTATAACACAACATTAGCGGGATCTCTGGAGGAAAAGTAATACTTAAAACCTTAGCTTAGTTGTTTGTTTACGTTCGCTGTACAGCACCGCGCCAATCAACTGTGGCTGGCTTGCTGCAGAGAGTGAGCGTCTTGGGAATACGCGGTCAATATAATGGATATAATATGGACACATAAGACAATCAATATTCGGTATTTGTTATGGATTTATTGTACAAATTCCCTGAAAATCGGTTCCAGGGAGTATATAAGGATTATTAACGTTGTTTTTGATGGTGTTTTTTTCTGGAACGAGTATCGAATATTTGCTCGTAAAAACCAACGAGTATTCGAAGCCTGAAAAATGGCATTCGGGCCAGCCCTATGAAGATCCTATTCGAACAATAAAAGTTGAAAACCACAGTTTGTGTTTTGGCTTGTTTTGCAAAACGACGTTGGAAACACCAGGGTATTGGCTCGGGATATGTAGGCCTAATACTAATACACACAGGACAAAGAACAGTGTTGGCAATTTAACACTTCTTGACATCAACAAAGTTTACCAGACAAACAATGCCAGACTGTAAAGGGGGTACGAAATGAAACGAGGTACTGAGCATCAGCCTTTTGAAGACGAGCAAGGGCTGCTGGTAGCATATGTTATGCTGTATTAAAAAAAGAAGAAAAATACAAGCACCCAGAGGAGAATTGCATCTGCCAAATCCTGACCACCAGTAAACACTTGCGAAGGACCAATGTAGACTCGTTATAACATAATAAGAAAATTGTCCGCAAATAAAATCCCCATCCAGTTTAGGATAATCATACAGGTTATGCGAGAACATATGTCAGGATAGGCCTACCATGCTCCAAGTCGTCACATATATATATGCATACTAGCTGGAACACCAACCAGAATCAGATCACAATCGCTTAGGACCGTGGGTAACCTTTGGCCAGGTCATCACGATTCACGAGCAAACAGAACCAGCAGCAAAGTTTACGTTAACCAATTTCTTACCTTATGTGGCCCTCCACATGCAGGCTAGATGACGTATCCATATCGATATCCAGTGTAACAAACATGCTTTTTATAGGAAGCAAAAGGACCGGCTATTTTCTGAATAAAAATGTCAATTTTGGCTGTCTGTCTTGAAACTCCAGTGCATTCACACCAAACGCAACGGGACGACAAGATCCCATACAAAGTGAACGTATAGACGCATATCGGGCGAATTTTTTTGATTTGTCGCAGCCAATCAGCGTTCAACAGCGTGGCCACTGAGTGACATGTGTAACGTAACAGCCAATCAGCGTTCAACCGTCAAACTCAGCGCAGTGCAGTCCGGGGTGTACTGCAGCATGGAGGAGAAAGTGATTGTTGCCGTTTGCGACTCTCGGAGCTCTATATATAATAGTATATAATATAATATAATTGTATATATAATATCACGGCCAAAAGCTCTGTGTGCCTCCGGATGGCCGTAGCGCGGGGAGCTCATAGGGATTGGGCTTCTCGGGAGTCGGGGTTTGTTTACCGGCATTGCTATGGGTTCCGGTCTTGTGTGTTCCAACGGTTTATTGGGTAGTGTTGGGCAAAATAACCTGCTGAGTACATCACATGTACATTACAAATATAGCTAACTCCTACCCTAGCCTGATGAGCACATCACATGGCAGTCACATTACAATATAGTCAACTCTTGCTCTAACCCAACGAACACATAACACAAACATGATAATATAGTCAGGTCAAGGCCGGAGCCGAAGGCCCCATTTCCCAACCAGGCAGATGGTAGTCACTCAGACAATGCACCAGTCATCCTCAAGAACGGGAGAGCCACATTAATTTATCACACAAGAGATACTTCGAGGACACAGGAGACACTTTGAGGAGCTCTCCCCCGTTAGGAGGAACACAAGAGATACACATGCATATACCAGGGCCTGGGAGCCAAGGTCAAGCAAAAACACACAGAACCACACACATCTCAAACGCACACACCTCATCGAGAGGAGGATACAGTATAAGACTGTATCACACAGGGACTCTTCATCTTCTTCTGAAGCAGACCTTCCACGGAGGCGAAGCTCTGGACGAACCATCAGCGCTGATTAGGGACTTAGACATATTCGATCTCTCACGCTTTATGACTCTGTATAACCGTTGCCACTTTACTTAATAAATCCAAGGTCCTCGTGCGGACAGACTTTAATACCTCTCCGTCTCATTTCATCTGGTCCAGTAACTAGACAGACCGTTTTTCCCCTCAATTTGGTGACCCCGACGTAATCTTTCGTTGAATTGAACCGCAACTGGGAAACGAGAGACGAAGAGCGGCACGGCCTCGGGACCCCGGAGCACCGGACCGATTCCTGCAGTCTCACCTCGCGGCCGCCCAACAAAAGGTAGGCAGAACCTGTTGATAAAATCCAAACTCTGCATAGTTATATAGGAACCACATTAGGAGGTGAGACTGTGAGAGCGGTTCGCTACGGGATATCTCGTGGGGACGAATAGGACTGCATCCCAGCATTTCCCCATAAACCCGATTGACCCTGAACGCGTGACACATCGAATATCGTCTCGTTGCATGGTGAAGGAATACCCACAAGACCATAGGGCCTATAAGAATCGGGCATAGTGATACAAGACTACCGATGGCCAAGTAATGGATGTGTAATAAATACACCTGCGTCTTAAAGAGGGTTAGGGTCCCCACCGGTGTCTTAAGAGGGTTAGGGTCCCCACCGGCGTCTTAAAGAGGCTTAGGGTCCCCACCGGTGTCTTAAGAGGGTTAGGGTCCCCACCGGCGTCTTAAAGAGGGTTAGGGTCCCCACCGGTGTCTTAAGAGGGTTAGGGTCCCCACCGGCGTCTTAAAGAGGGTTAGAGTCCCCTTCTTTGTTTGTGTATTAAATAATTCTATGTGGTAAGAAGTTTAGAGTCCTTTATCAGGGTTAGAGTCCCTTTGCAGAGGAAACGGTATGCCTGGGGCATGAGTGGCACCCAGAGGAAAAAGGTAAATGAGAATAAGATAAACTAGGCTCGTTGCGTGGTGAAAGAACACCCTCGAGGCCTAAGGCTCGCCGCCCTTGATAAGTGAATCTGAGGTGCCCGAAGAAGCACAACGATTTCTTGGCCATATATTCATTGCATATGCGGGGACTGACGGACAGACACCTGAACTGACGCAGACTAGGGATAGCAGAGACCTACCACCCCCACCTTCACGACCAGAGAGCAAGTGCGTGTGTATGGAGTCAAGAACGAGAGTCAGCGTGGGTGGAAGAATAGGAGAGCATGGGTGAGAGAGAGACAGAGAGACAGTGTGTGTATGCGCGTGAGAGAGAGAGACAGAGTGGCTGTGTGTGTGTGTAAGAGGCCCAGAGAGAGAGAAAGAAAGAGAGCGAGCGTATGTGTGACCGGCTAATTATAGAAATAAATAAATCAATGATAACCCTGCTATGTGTGCAACGCTTGCTTGCTTTGTTATGCTCAACGCTATTTTGCTGTGCCTGATGATTGTTGGTGCGGTAGCAGACGGATAATTGCATTGACCACAGCGGAGGGGAATAGTAGACACCTGTTGCCCCTCACTAGTAAGGTGTGAGCGGCTGGGCATATATCTCTGTCCAGACTCCCTGTGCATGTGTGTCAGAAAGAGAGAGAGAAAGGCTGTGAGCGTCTGTGTGTGCGTGGGTACGCAAGAGACAATGTTTATGTGTGTGCGTCTGCGGGAGACAGAATGAGAGGAGCCGTGTGTGAAGTCAGTGTGAATCTTGGAGGAGAAAGGCTGTGTGCGTCTGTGTGTGCGTGGGTACGCAAGAGACAATGTTTATGTGTGTGCGTCTGCGGGAGACAGAATGAGAGGAGCCGTGTGTGAAGTCAGTGTGAATGTGCGTGACAGCATGTACATGTCAATGTGCGTTTGTGTGAGAGGGAGCGAGAGAGATAGCAAGGAGAGATAGCAAGGAGAGCTAAAGTCGGAGGACGATCGAGAGGGACCATTTTCCCTCTAGTCAGTTGGAGGTAGCGATAGAGTGCGTGTTTTTCTAACAATGAACGGTTGTTTCAGGACCACGAGAAAGGGACTCTGTATAGTTTTCAGGCCCAGAGTGTAATCCCCTTTCCCATATGTGTAGTCCTCCCATTTGAGGTCCCCGTCCACCATATTTGAAGTCCTCTACTCCACCTCATGTTGTAGTTCCCCTCCCTAGAATTGTATGGAAGTTAGAACCTGTGAGGGTGTTTTGGTTCGGCCTGACGAGGCCTGTACCAATTTCGGTGGTCAGCTTCGTAGTTTTGTGTATATAGAAATTTGGAAAGGGGGAGCAGTATTAAAGTTATTTATAATAAAGTGAAAAGTTATTTGGGAATGGATGCGGTAAGATGGGATTGTGAATGAAGGGACAGAAGGATATTTTTGTGTGTGAGAGATAGTTATTAGGTCTTGTTCCATGATGGGGAGTTGAGGATGTTGCATTCCAGGCTTACCTGTTAACAGTTCTAGGTGCTGCTTGACCCTAAGGGGAGTGAGGAAGGGTGAGAGAGAGAGAACACATTTCCCCCCCCATTTGTCGACCTACACCATTCAGGCAGTACAGAGAGACACACTAACACACAGTACAGAGAAAGGAAATAGAGAGTGTGTTCAACTGAAAGCGTGTGGTGGCCATACGCCATAAAATACCACATATCCAAGGAATGCAGGTAGAGCTCTGTTGAGTTTTCAGGCTTTGATAAATTTGTAGTTCCCTGTCTGCCATGTTTGAAGTTCCTTGTAGTCTCTGTCCATAGGTTTCACCTGAACAACCCCTCTGCTGGCTGAGAAAAGGAACTACCCATGGTTTCTCCCACACCCAGCCCCCAGAGCACGCTCGCTTTCAAGGCGTTATAATAATAATAATAATACATTTAATTTAGAGGCGCCTTTCAAGACACCCAAGGTCACCTTACAGAGCATATAGTCATCATACATTTTTTATAAAACAAGACATTGTGGAAAAAATAAATCAATAAATAAATAAATCAATAAATAAATAAATAAATAAATAAATAAATAAATAAACATAAGCAATAAGAAAGAAATAAAACAAAAACAAGACAAAAAACAACAAAAAAAAAAAAAAAAAAAATCAAAACAGTGATCAGTTAGACGTTGTGTGCGAGTTTGAACAGGTGAGTTTTGAGTTGTGACTTGAAGGTTGTAATGGTGTCTGACTGTTTTATGTGTGGGGGGAGGGAGTTCCAGAGCCTGGGTGCTGAACAGCTGAATGACCGGGCACCCATTGAAGTGAGTCGTGATGTGGGGATACATAGTAGTCCAGCAGAGGTTGAGCGGAGGGAGCGGGAGGGAGTGTATTCTTGGAGGAGGTCGCAGAGATAACTGGGGGCTAGGTTGTGGAGAGCTTTGTAGGTGAGGAGTAGGGTTTTGTATTGGATGCGGTAGTGTACTGGGAGCCAGTGAAGTTGAATTAGGACAGGGGTGATGTGGTCAGATGATTTGGTGCGGGTGACGATCCGGGCGGCTGAGTTCTGAATGATCTGCAGTCTGTTGATGAGTTTGGTGGGGAGTCCGGTGAGGAGGGCGTTGCAGTAGTCTATGCGTGATGTGACAAATGAGTGAACTAGGATTTCAGCGCTGGATTGGGTCAGTGATGGGCGGAGTCTGGCGATGTTGCGTAGGTGGAAGAATGCAGTCCGGGTGATGTTGTGAATATGGGGTGCGAATGAGAGGGTGTTGTCCAGGATGACGCCGAGGCTCTTGACTTTGGAGGAGAAGGGTACTGGGAATCCATCGATAATTATGAGTGGAGCTGGGGTGTGTTGTGATTTAGTGAGGGTGGATTTGGATCCGATGAGCAGGGCCTCGGTCTTGTTTCCATTGGGTTTCAGGAAGTTCCTGCTCAACCAGCTCCGGATCGCTTCCAGGCACGTGATGAGGGAGGTGGGGGGGATGGCAGCGGTGGGTTTGGTGGAGATGTAGACCTGTGTGTCGTCAGCGTAGCAATGAAAATGGACCCCATGGTGACGGAGGAGTATGCCCAGCGGGAGGAGGTAAGTGGTGAAGAGGAGTGGACCCAAGACTGACCCCTGGGGGACGCCCAGTGAGACACCTGAACACCCAGACTTGTGGTTGCTTAGTTGAACAAATTGTTGACGGCCGGTGAGGTAGGATGTAAACCAGGAGAGTGCAGCACCAGTGATCCCAATACCAGCTAGGCGGTCCAGGAGCAGAGGGTGGGAGATGGTGTCGAATGCTGCGCTGAGATCGAGGAGGATGAGAATGGTGAGTAATCCAGAGTCGGCTGCAAGGAGGAGGTCGTTGGTGATTTTGACTAGGGCTGTTTCAGTGCTGTGTTTTGGACGGAAGCCAGATTGGAACGGTTCGTGGAGATTGTTAGTGTCGAGGTGGGACTGTAGTTGTGCGGCAACCACCCTTTCAAGTGTTTTGGAGATGAAAGGGAGATTGGAGATGGGCCGGTAATGGTTAAGGTCAGTTGGGTCAGCACCAGGTTTTTTTAGGATGGGAGTGATGGCAGCCAGCTTGAGAGTGGGGGGTACAGTACCAGTAGTGAGGGAGGAGTTAATTATGTTGGTGATCATGGGGGAGATGGACGGAAGACATGCTTTGACAAGGGAGGTGGGAAGAGGATCGAGCTGACAGGTGGTGGTTTTGGCTTTGCGGATGAGCTCTGAAACGGTCTGTTCTGTTACTAGGGTGAAGTCAGAGAGGTTGGCCAGAGGTGATCATCCAGGCTGGGTCATCAGAGGGGGTGCGAGATGAAATGTTATGGCCGCACCCAACGTGGGAGGGAGACACGCAGAGAGAGAGAGAAGCCACATTCCACCCTTATCTGTTGACTTGCACCAAACAACACCCCGTACTGAGGAGGGAGAGAGAGCGTGTTCTCCTGAAGGAGGGAGAGAGTCACAGGGAGACACGCAGTGGATATTCACATTATGGCTAATTTGTTTTTCTTTAAGTTTAGTTTTAGTTTTGTTTTTTATTCAGGATGATGAACATCCTGACACAGTTATCATTCAGGAGGATGAACATCAAAGTTCATGAGGAGGTTATAAGGACAATAACGTTGATACTTTAATAGGACAACAGTGATGCTAATCTAATGCAATTGGACTAAAGAAGGTGTTGCTATTAACTAAGTGATTAATATTATTTTCACACAGGAAAGAATAATTGAATAAATATGGATATGATAAAGATGAGAATAATAATAAAAAAATAAAACGTAATATTGATAAACTGTACAAGTAGGACAACACCTATTAAAATATGGGGTATATCTCTTTGGTCAAGGATGACAGGTGGATTAGCGCTACATCTGCTGGGAAGGGATCCTACATGCTATGTTGTCAATTTGGATTCGGAAGTAGTGGGTTTACCTTTCAAATGCCACTACTGCTGCTGCAACACTTTAATAATTTTAACTCTGATAAATGACTTTTTGTTTTATAGTTTCCCTGAGGTGTATTCATTACGCACACGCTTGGCTGCATAGGGCAGTTGGGGCTGAAGACTCTGTCTCCATCCCTCCACTTTGCGATCTATACCACCATATGGGTGGGGATTGATTGTATCTTCCAGGTACGGCATCCTGCAGCGAGCCAGTATGGAAGGCTGGTTAGCCAACGACGGGTAAGATCCCACCTTGACACCCGGGACGACCTAAGGCAGGCACAGTCACGATTACTTGGCAGAGTCGCTGTGGGCACTGGCTCACTTGATCATGAAGTGACGAGCTGCAACAATCATGGGAAGTGCCGGGTGGGGTGTAGGGTGGAGGAGGAACAGGAGTCAGATATGTCAGCTCTTGCAGCAGAGGTGGTCTTGAAACAGGGCATGTCGTGTTTTATTGTATTTTACCTTTGTGGTATAGAAGCCCACTAACACATGTAAGTTTTTCGGATTAGTGCATGACTTTGGAACAGCGTGGTTTCAGGCGGCTGATGGTAAACCCACCCATATTGGGCTTTGGTTTTGGACACACTGGTTCGATTTCCCTTCCCAAAAGATTGGCTTTAATTTGCTGATGGTTAAGGTTAGACGTTTCGACGTTGGTTGCACCAACGGCGTTCTTAGATTTGCTTATCATTTAATGCGCATGGTTTTGACCATTGCGCAAGGGGGGAGGTATTGAGGAGAATTAAAAAATAATAATAATAATTAGAAAACAAGGTTTTTCTTCAACATACTTGCAAACAATGATTGACATCCAGCTAAATGAGTGTGAAATACAGTGTTCAACAGATGGGTAGAAGCAGTCCCATCAAAAGACCAAAGTGCGACTACAGTAATCAAGTTTCTGACTGGAGAAGTCAGGACAAGGTTTGGAATTCCGTCAGAAATAAGCTCAGACAAAACTTTTATTCAGAGAACACTCAAACATGTGATTCAACATTTGCATGTCAAATAAAGACTAGATTACGCCCCAATCCTCAACAACAAGGTATGGTGGAAAGAGTGAATGGGACGCTCAAGACTAAAAATGAACAACATTTGTGCAAGCACTAAATTTAATTGATGCACTACCACTGACACTAATGAGTTATCGCATGAAAACTAACAGAACAACGCATCTAACCCCGCATGAAATGCTTAAGGGTCGACCCATGCCTTCACTTAACATTCGAGGGTCCCAAAAGGGACTTCCATTAGAGTAATTAGAAATAGAATTAAGGAAAATATGTTTGAACATCTAACTGTTGTACATAAGTTTGTAATTCCAGCAAGAGAAACACAAAGTTCCAGGGCCGGAGGAGGAGCCAGATGCAGACACGCCCGGAGCCGACCAACTACCCAAGGATGATGCAATCAAATTTCAGCAGGGTTTGAATCAGTCCTGTTTTGGTGGTCCACTATTAACAAAAATGTTGATTGGATAAATAATATATACTATAATCAGCAACGGTTGGTCAATTTTTCCACGGATAAGGTCAAGGGACTATATAGATATAGATATGCTATTGGCAGAGCAAGGAGGGGTGTGTGGGAAGATAAGGACGACATGTTGTACTTTTATCCCCAATAACACAGTACGGATGGGTCGGTGGCCAGGGCGCTGGCAGGGTTACAGTCCCTCAGATTAGAGTTGGCAGAGAGCTCCGGCATTAATGACCCCTTCACAGGATGGATGGAGAGCCCAATGAGCGATGGGTGCTACAGGTGCAGCAGGTGCCATCCAAGCTTACCTGGGGATCGAGTATACACCGGAGAGTTTGGACGAGGGACCACCAGAGGGGCCTGACCTGATCTGGCTGGAGAACATAGAATAGACCCCCTGCACCATTGTCCAAGAGCCCCCACGCAATGCAGCGCACCAATACATGAAGATCACCTGACCCACCCCCCCCCCCCCCCCCCCCCTTTTTCCCATCCTAGCCACTGCAAACGGACCCCACCACCAACTACAGAGGTAATTTCCGACCCAAACCCCTTGGCCGTCACCCTGACACTGACACGCCCTTACACACACACAATCACGTCTGAACCAGGCCCAAAAGACTGTCTCTGGCCTGGGGAAAGATGAAGCCTGAATCGACATCATTCAGTATGGATACCAGCCCTGGATTGTGGTTTATGCTGGGATTGATAGTGTGGTAGAACTTTTCATTTTTTCCAGGCGATGTTAAGTGATTTTGTGCTACCTTCCATAAAAGCGAACGGTGGTGTAGATATCTGTGCAGGAAAACCATGGTCGGACAGGATAGATGGTGAACACTAGCATGTTGTGGTTATTTGATAATTTTTGTGGTGTTGACTTTCAATGCATGCTGAAACTGTAGGACTTTGCGTCACATATATTTAGAGTTATTTGTTGTGATTTTGATTCTTATTTTGTTTATGGTTACACCTATATGTATGCCCTTTTGGATTTACTTATTGATTTACTATTCGATCATTGATTTCTTATTGCTTTGCTATTTACTATTTGGTTAATGATTTCTTCTTGCCTTATTACTGATTATTGATTTACTATTTTATTTATTATTGCTTTACTATTTCATTATTCATTTACCAATCATTAATTGTTGACAGTGGTCTGTATTTCCTGTGCAAACTTTGACTGTGAGTATGGCCTCCCTCACCCTGCAACCTTTGACCTTGAGTACGAGCTCCCCTACACACTCCCAACCCCCGCCATCGACTGTGTCCCCGCCGAGCCGGACATCTACCCGTGAGTGCTAGTGGCCTCTCCAGGTGCACGGCCCCGTGCTCCTGTTTCCACCACCGTATGCTGCAGCCCCACCACCACACCCCCCCCCCCCCCCCCCCCCCCGCCTGTGACGTGCTAGTAACCTCTCCAGGCGGGCTGCCCCATTCCCGTCCCCGCCAACGGCACCACCCCCCTCCCACCTGATGCACCCACGTCGCCCGGACCAGGGATCTGCGTTCCGGTACCAGGGGCCGCGGCCCGTTCCCTTAACGCTTGAGGGCGCCCCTGGCTGTATTTGCTTCTGTACGCTTCACTGTTTTTAGCCGCTCCCATATCTATGCCCGCGTCTACGCAACCGACGCCGGGAACACAAATGTTGTTGTTTATATCGCTGTCCCACAAGATGGAGCTCGGGGATACACACGGGCGAGATTCCAGGAGCCTTGATTGCCCGTTTATCAGATGAGGTCCTGAGCCTAGTTGAATAAAAGGGTCTAATGCTCAGGTGGCGCCTTGCGACCACCTGCCCGTGATGACGCTCAGGACTATTCCGTGGTTTCAGTTGTTCCCGTGGCCCGGGCCTACCCTGAATACCCCATGCGTGTGATTGCTTATTGTTACACGACCAGTTAACTCCTCCTCACATCCTAGTGTGTGGTCATCTAGGGATGGGTTGAGGGGGATTGCCATTCGTTGTGTACCTCATATCTTTCTGATATTATTATTATTATTTAGGGACACGTTTCATGGTTGCATTTCTTTCCTGTGATTGTTATTGTGTAGTGTTTGTGTGATTGTTGCATTTTTGTTTATATCGTTATTGTTTACTGTTAGTTTTATTGTTGCATTTTGTTGTTGTTGTTATGGTTTGGTGTTGGTTTTGTTGTGTATCATCTGCTGCCAGTATTGTTGCTATTGTCTGCTCGCGATGTAAGGCCGGGGTGGATGCCACCCCCTAGGTGGGGTGTGTATGGCATGCCCATGTCTGAAGCATGGGTGGCGTTTCTCCCACTGGTTCCCCATACACCCGGTCCAGCGAGCTGTTTTAGTCCCATGCTCATGGTTGTTTGTTTTTATGATCATTTTGCCTTCTTTCTGTTATTTCTAATGGCTTTATAATGGTAGTCCTGCGCTGGAGTCCTATCCCTCGTACCCCTAATGATTAAAAGTCGTCTTGCGACGACTTGAGGGGGATATGTTGGGCAAAATAACCTGCTGAGTACGTCACATGTACATTACAAATATAGCTAACTCCTACCCTAGCCTGATGAGCACATCACATGGCAGTCACATTACAATATAGTCAACTCTTGCTCTAACCCAACGAACACATAACACAAACATGATAATATATAGTCAGGTCAAGGCCGGAGCCGAAGGCCCCATTTCCCAACCAGGCAGATGGTGGACACTCAGACAATGCACCAGTCATCCTCAAGAACGGGAGAGCCACATTAATTTATCACACAGGAGACACTTCGAGGCGCTCTCCCCCGTTAGGAGGAACACAAGAGATACACGTGCATATACCAGGGCCTGGGAGCCAAGGTCAAGCAAAAACACACAGAACCACACACACCTCAAACGCACACACCTCATCGAGAGGAGGATACAGTGAAGCAGACCTTCCACGGAGGCGAAGCTCTGGACGAACCATCAGCGCTGATTAGGGACTTAGACATATTTGATCTGTCACGCTTTATGACTCTGTATAACCGTTGCCACTTTCCTTAATAAATCCAAGGTCCTCGTGCCGACAGACTTTATTACCTCTCCGTCTCATTTCATCTGGTCCAGTAACTAGACGGACCGTTTTTCCCCTCAGTATTGTTTGTTAATTGTTAAGTGAAGCCGAACTGCCCAGTGAAAAGAGGAGGATTCAGGAGAGAGAGAGACAACTAAAGGAGGCAGCAAAGAGGAGCACATCACTACAGGGTTGGCTACGAAAAAGCCAAACAGAAGTTGGGACAGAGACTTTGCATAGTGATAAAGCGATAGCCTACTAATGGCAATTTTTCATAATTACATTACATTTAAGATGAGGAGCAGCCACAAGCCTCCAGACACTCGGAAAATGTGGAACAGGAGGAGGCACATAGGGCAGGTAGGCCTAAGTGCTGATCACCATATATGAGAGGACCATGCTAGAAAGTAACGGGTTAAAGAGCTGCATGCTAAAAAATTGTAATCTAAAAAAAAACAGGCTATTTTAGAGATCCTTTCAAAGATCTTGCCTGAGCAGAACATAAATACCACTGCTTCTAGTGGGCATTACAATAATAATAATAATAATAATAATGGTAATAACAATAATAATGGTAATGGTAATAACAATAATATGTCATTGGACAGATGATGAGCCCAGTGCATAAGCTGCGTTCAGAGAGCCAGAGCCAATCCCAGATGAGATCAGGACAGACTGGGAAAGGAGAGATGAGCAAGAGGATGAGATGAGGGAGAGGAGAACATCAGCAAGGGAGGATATTGAGATGAAGAGTGGGGCAGAATCCAAAGATTTCGATTTTTTGCTGAGGTTGGCTAATCCCACAGATCCAGCTCATGTACAGAGCAGCAATCTAAAATACGATCAGACCTTCATCACATTTTCCAATTCAGTCGGACCTTGCCATCCTATGGTAAATTTCCCTCAAAATCCAGATGGGCGCTCTTTTGAAGTCCAATGGTATAATGATGACCCCTGGCTGGAATATTCTCCACTGAATGTTCTTCTTCTTCAAGTCATGTTTTTCTGCATTATCGTTAGTAGTAGTTATTTCAGTGTTTTACTTATTTGTATTAATATATTAATAAAAGGGGGGGTGGGGGGGTGCCCTTTTTTCAGGTCAGAGCAACTGCCCCTCAAAATTCCGGTGCACGTCCCTATTCCAGACTGTCGAAAGTCAAAGAGTCTGGTATTACCATGCAAGCCTTTCACAGCCCCCAGGTCAGTAGTTCTATGCAGCTGCTCGAGGAAGGGCTCTGATAGTGAGGAGATGAGAGGTTTGGCCAATAGGTGAACTAAGGACACGGGTAGCGTTTGCTTTAAGTAGCCTCGCCAACGGTAATGTTTAGTTGTTCTGACAAGCAGCATATCAAAGACCTCACACAGCTTTGGCTAATAAATCACACTTGATTAAAGAAGTTTTCTCTTGACCGCCTGAATTGGATGACTATGTCAGAGAGTAGCAATCAGAAACCAAATAATCGAGTCGGAAAACAAGGTTTAACTTTGGTTTTCTTTTACTTTTCAATTCAAAAGAGTATTATAAAAATGGCTCAAATAAAGTGGTGTAACATTGATACAAAAATTACATAAAATAAGATAAAGGAAGATAAAACAGAGATTATAATCTGATGGCCCAAAATCGAATTACGCGCTTCAACGCCAGAGAGGTTGGCACACTGGTAGCCTCCCAGGCACAGTGTTCATAGTGTTGAGTCCAGATGGAGCAGGATAGCAGAGTAGGTAGTAAGTTGTAGACAGCGGGCGCCCCAGGGGAAAATAATGCAAGGACAGCAAAAAGAGCTCTTGGCCAGAGAGAGAAAGAAGTCCCTCCATGTTGGATATTAATACATTTCAGTTTGTGATATATGAGGTTACATTGGATTACATGTGGATTTTATTAAATAGTGACACCGCACTGATACAGTGTGCGATCGCCGATAATTACAGCAAGTAACATACAAGGCACACATATTAGGATAACATAAGGCAAGTTACAGAAGCCTGTTTAGTTTAATTAAGTTTAACAGCAAAGCATTAGTTCTGCATGAAGATGAGCTGTATTTTTGCTTTTTGTGTTTCTGGATTCAGACTAACATGGTTGTACATTGTGTCACATTAGAATCAGCATTCACGCATATTTTGGCAGGTTATTGTAGGGTCTCACATACAAGTATCATGGAGGGAGAAATGATGGCGACCGCAGATGTTGGAACCCGTTGCTCTGCTTTTAATTGCTTTGTGGCCTTGCGGCTACCACATATTATGACCAGATAAGACCACCGGATCTTTTCCCAATTAAGTGGCATTTGTGCCGAGATAGATTAACCGCTATGCCAGACGAGCCAGATTTTCCACTATTTAGCACTTTTCCCTTACCAATTTGACCCTTGACCGAAGTTCTAAGCTCAATGTAAAGGCAGTGCGTATCTCATCATCTGAGGCATCGTTAGGAATTATGATCTGAGCCAGTGAGGTGCTCCCACCTCTTCTTCGTTGGGAATTAACCTGGATTTGCAGGTTGACATTATGTCCCAATGCCCCCTGGATGTCAATGCGAAGATTGTCTGAAGTCAACAAATTCGATTTCGGTTTATCACGCAAAGGTTTGCCAATCCATCGATTGATTAATTCTTCTGCATCCTTTCGCAAACGCCGAGTGCAGTTCGCTAGTTTATTAGTTTGCTCTACTGTGTAATCGGTTCCTTCTATTCTGCAGATTCCCCTTTGGTCTAATGATCGTTTGAAGCGAGAAACATCATGACATGGCGGGAGAGTTAGAATTTGTCCACAGTAGTCATAGTCATTGTTGTCTGTTGTGTAGCACCAGCTATAGCTATAGCCATGGCTCCCACATTCATGACCTGACCGACAAGGTGTGCCCTTGTAGGTGAAGTCTTGAATAGGAGAGCAGTAGTCCCAGCTGTTTTTAGTATAGCACCAGAAGGAGTGCATTTTCTTGGAATACGTGCAGTCATTAATGCAGTTTTCGAAGTTACAGGTTAGCTGAAGGGATGTTCTTGGACACATTCTAGGAACCACAAGTCCACAGTAGTCATAGTCTTTGTTGTTTGTTGTGTAGCACCAGCTATACGTAGAGCCATAAAATCCACATTTATGATCTGACCGACAATTTTCCCTTTTGTAGGTCTTGTCTTGCTGAGGAGAGCAGTAACCCCAGCCGGATAGAGTACGGCACCAGTAGTATTCCTTAGAGCTATAATACCGACATTCATCAACGCAAGTATCACCATTATAGGTTAGATGAAATGTTTCTGAACCTCCAGAGGCAGGCCATGGGGACAAGCAGAGCAGGAGGGCGAGGAACAGAGTAGGACATCTTTCATAGGCCATCTCAGCTCGACTAAAGAGAGGGAAGTGGAGGAGAAAAAGGAAGAGAACACAGTGAGATAACTTGACAACTTTAAGCAGGGATATTGTATGAGTATTAAGTCTGTAAACTCATAGTGGGGTGGCTTAATAAACAAAAAAGACAATACCATGATCGGCAGGATTAAAGCACCACCGTTTACATGGTGCTTCTTTGAGACTTACTGAATGAGTTTACCTATGAGCCCAACAAAGATTTTGAAAAACATGAAGGTTGTTTCAGAAATTATGTTTAACAAAAAAACGTAATTCCAAGGAATTACCCTTGCATGTGTCTGATGATGATAATGATGATGAGAAACAACTCTGTTTACTCTACGCAAGGATGGATTACTGCACGGGCAAACCGGTCACATGTCCAGGGGCCCTGAAGCAGAACTTCAGTGTGAAGTCGGTGTTAGTAACTTTTAATGTTGCATTGTCAAAGCAATCAGTAGAGAAATACAACAATTGAAGCGAAAACAGCAATATTAGCCCTATTACTACTGAGTAAATCAATAAAGATCACTAGGGGCACTATTTCAGTTTGTGAATTTGAGAGCGGTCACTCACAGGTGACAAACAAGGCACTGTGATTTAAACATGGAGCAACGGCGAACGGTTGTCACGGTGAACTCTAAGTGGAACAGCTAAGCAAAAAAAAAAGAAACTGTATTTGCTGTTGACTTTTATTGAGGCCGCCCTGCCTGCGCAGTTACTTCAGTTCAGTTACTTCAGTTCAGTTACTTTACTTAGCTGATCCGTCACTTTCTCATTGAACAGCCTCTAGAAAATTATATTTGTCTGTTCTTAATATTATAAACTAACGAAATTTGTTGAAATTTACAAAAATGGCAACCCTTGTAAATCCTGTTTGGTTTAAATAAAGATACATTTATTTGTATAATATTTTTAGGGGGGGGGGGCTGTGGAGTCCATGCTCAGGGGCCGATATCTCATAATCCGTCGATGGCTGTACGTAGCTAGGATGGGGTGGTTTAGAATAGTTCATTCCTATAGACACAAAATTTGAATTGAAAAGCTACCTTTTATGGGTTATGTCATGTTCTTTCAGAAAAGGTAATTGAATATGGAACGCTTTTAGCTTACTTTATTTGGTAAAGTTTCGGTATGGTAATTATGAAGCAAAAGGAGAGGAAATGTAAACACACACGTGCAGGGGCGTGTCTAGGTTTTTCCAATATCCGGGGCTTATGCTGCGTTCGAGTATTCTCTGCGAACCGACTCGGATCTCGGATCTGACGCCATGCCCACACTTCAAGCGTTTTATTATTTCGCTCGGTCGTTGGAGGAAAACATGGACGCCACCCGGAAAGCTGTTGTCGCGGTAGCATTGGCAGAGGACCAGGCGATCCAATATAAGTAGGCTATCGGCCATAGTCAAGTCAAGTCAAGTTTATTTATATAGCACATTTAAAACAACAGTAGTTGACCAAAGTGCTGTACACAAATACAATATATTTGTGTACATCAGTGGCGGCTGGTGGTTTTTAAAGTGAGGGAGGAAGGACTGCGCGCTTGGTTGCCATTGGCCTGCTTGCACTGTTGGTGTATGGTGGCATAATAATGTGAGACTCAAGTTGTTTCAGGGTGTTTTGGTGAACTACAAAATAGCAGGGAGGGAGTTATGTGAACAAAATGTATACAAAGCCACCAGTGGCATCACTGTAATTTGAGAAGGAAAGGATGCAAAGCATATTAGTCAAATCAGGCCTACTATTGATTTGTAAAAGTAAATAAAAAAATCTGGGCCTATTATTGGGCCTATTTTTGCCCTCACTGACTGAAGTTATTTAGCTATGTTTATTTTCAGTTACAATTGCTTGTAATGCTACCAGTAAGTCATGCGTACCTAGCAAACCATGTAGCACTCACAACACTGACGTTGCCATTATTTCTGATGACCTTGATTTTGGGAAGTGGTCTACCTCTTTCTGAATGAATGGAATGGTTTTTGTAATAAGACGTTAACAATGTCCTCCGTTTCCAATGTTTCCATTGTGCATTTAGGATCTCGCTATCGCAGATTTCACTTGCTCTGCGTCTCTCAGACTGAGCACCGCGGCAATGCAGACCGGGTTTGTTATCGACAGCGTTGCCAGATTGGGCAGATTTCCCGCCCAATGATAATTTTTCCAGCCTAACATGGTTAAAAGTAGCCCAATTGGGTGGGAAATCGGACCAATCTGGCAACACTGCTCAACATCCAGGGATCCTGCTTATTGGTTCATAGCGCAGACGGATAGATTTTTGCGCGAATCAGACTCCTTAAGGTCCCACCCACTCAGAGGAGGATTTTCCTCCTCTCTCCCATTGAAACCCATGTTATCCACCGGCCGCCAGTACTTTCGAGAAAATGAATGGGAGTGGACGGCGGCGAAGGGAGGACGTTCCTCCCTGAAGTAATTGTCAATAGGCGATAGGGGGTGCTAATGTCCCTTTACCTAGGGAAACGAACATTATATATTCAAAGGCAATAAAGTAGTCATATTTAAGGGCATTAATTCATTACAATAGTCGGGGCAATCTACATTTTTTATTCTCAACAATTTTAGGGAGGATCTTCCTCCCTCTCCTCAATGGAGAAGCCTCCACTGGTGTACATAGGCAGAGATACGGTCGCAGTAAGGTATTGCAGTAATACGAGTGATTGAAATTACCATTTAAACCACCAAAGTTGTCCAAGCACAATGAAAACAGTTCATACTTCAAGTCACAATGGGCGCAGCCATCTTGAATTCTGTCTCGGAATTTCGCTCGGTCACCACTGAGTTCAACCGAGATGGCGAGATCGCCGTCCGAGGAAAAGGGGCGTGTTTGTGCGTGTCGCTAGGCAACGTCCTCGGACCTCCGAGACGGATGGATATTAAAACGCACCATTAGCCCAGAGGGAAAGGGGAAAATGCGGACATAGCGCGGGGCAAATTATTTGTATACTTTTTGCGCATGCACATTTTTCATAATGCCTTACCTAAATATACAAAATACGCAGTTTATTATAGCTTTAAATAGCTACCTGACTGCTGGGCTGCTTATTCCCAGACATCTAAAGTCCCATTCAAGTTATTTCAGAGTAAAATGAATACAAGTGAGACAGACCTTACCTATATATGTATATATGAATGTAGTAGTAGACACTCAATGAAGTGCGCATAGCAGCCGGTAGGGGGAACGCTACATAAAGGAGGCAGGTCTCCCCGGTGCTCTGTCTCTCTGCGCTCAATTGCATGCATGACTTCCGGTCCGAAGTGTTGTCTCGCGGCGGGTAAGGTGGTAAGCTGCTGCTTTGTTTCTGAGATTCTATTGAGGTTGTTGTTGACTCTTGGGTGCATTTGCTTTGCTGCAGAGCGCTTGAGCTGCCGTGCCCCGCTATTAGCGTGCGCTACTCCCGTTGGCCTGCGTTGGTAAGTGTCCTCTTGGTCTGCACAATCTGATTATTAAATATTAGCGCTAACAATGGTTCGGTTGTAGGTACCGCATGTAGCTGTAGGCTCCTCCCCCCTGTTATCGTCAGTGTGCCGCTAATCGAGTCAACAGGTATAGTGTGTTTTAATTCAGCATTGGGCCCATACGGTCATTTCAATAATAAACATTTTTACCAATTTTATACATTCTGTTTTTAGATGAGGGACGGCTACTGAGCAACCTGAACGGCTGAACCCTGCTGCTTTGTCTTATATTTCGTCTGCAGTTTCAATTACAGCGCCGTCCGCTGTTGTGTTACCAGCTTTGCCTGTTGTCCTTGTGTATAGCGCTGTTTGTTGTCTGTTGCCTACAGCCAGTGGCGGTTTTAGGCACGGGCGACCCGGGCAGACGCACGGGCGACCCGGGCAGACGCCCGGGGCGGCATATTTGTGGGGGGCGGCAAATCACATGGGGGGCGCCACGAGCAGTATAAAAAAAAAATGCGCTGCGCAGCGGTTATCAATGAAGTACGACATAATATTGTGTGGGGAATAGGTATTTTGGCGCCCCCTCTGGCTGCAGGCGCACACTTGTTCGTATAGACGGAGTGAAACCCTCACTGAAGTCCCCCCCCCCCCCCCCCGTCAACAATCGCTGCCCGGGGCGGAACTGGACCTAGGATCGCCACTGCCTACTAACAGCGTTGCAACAGATTTGGCGTTGTGTTACCACGGCCGGAACCGTTACAGCCATTTTCATAAGTGTGTCGCCTTGGCCATTGGGTTTGTTTTGCTTTGAAGATAGATTGTTTATTTACTTTCTTTTCTGTTTTTGAGCAAAGGATATTTTGTTTGGATTGATTGTTTGCCCCGTTTTTGTTTCGTATTAGTTTTGTTTTATTGTGTTTTGATTCTTGTCTGTTTTACTTTACAGAGGTCTGTGGTGGTGGCGGTGTCCCTTTTCTTCCTGTGTGCTGTGCTTCCCTGGGATTTGTGTTTGTGTGTGATTATCATTTACCCGGGTGATTTATATTATTTGGACCCTTCCCTTCGCTAGTCCCCCCAATCACATCAGCCTCCGCCTTAACAGTTTATTGTGTGATTATTCCATTGGATTAATTAAATAAAATATATATTGTTAAAACTGTGAACCACGTCTCCTGCCATTAGAGTCAACTTACTTGCGTGTCCTAAATTAAATCTTTGGGTGAAAGTCCCAAGGTGGCGTTGTCTGCAACCTCCTGAACACGGGCTGTGCTTGGTGTGGTCCCTAACGTGACCTCGCCCCACGCCCGCTTCTCCCCTCGCCCTGCCACATATATATATTAGAGCTGTCAGTTAAACGCGTTATTAACGGCGTTAACGCAAACCAATTTTAACGGCGTTAAATTTTTTATCGCGCGATTAACGCAATTATTATATAAAAAAAAAAAGATTTTTTTTTTTCTTTGGCTCAAAACAAAGAAGCAGTAGCCTGACTGCTATGTTCAAATGACATTTGTTCAAAGCAGTCGT
Source organism: Gadus morhua (assembly GCF_902167405.1). Classification (NCBI taxonomy): domain Eukaryota; kingdom Metazoa; phylum Chordata; class Actinopteri; order Gadiformes; family Gadidae; genus Gadus; species Gadus morhua. The sequence goes on along the minus strand of NC_044056.1, from coordinate 3,217,199 downwards.
TTAATTGCATTATAGGCTCTTTTTTTGTATCGTCCTGTTTTGATCAGTATATGCCAATGTTGTTATCAATAAAAAATCATTTGCACAAGACAAGCCGATGCACTTCACCATGTTGATAAGAGAATTAAAATGAGAAGAATTATGGGACAAACAAATCAAGGGATATTTAGCATAGAAAAATAATTTGTGATTAATCGTGAGTTAACTATGACATTAATGCGATTAATCACGATTAAATATTTTAATCGCTTGACAGCTCTAATATATATATATTAGGGCTGTCAAGCGATTAAAATATTTAATCGCATTACAGTTTTTCTCAGTCACTTTGGTACATTACTCAGATCAGAATTGAAATTTGCAAAGCAGTAAGTGCATTTCTCAAAACAATGCGTTCAAATAGCAAAACACCATGGATTAACTGCAAAAGCCAGTCTCTTGCTCAAAATCCTTAGTTCATCTCTCAAAAGTAAATATCTGTTTCAATGAACATGTCAGTGCCATCAGAATGACAAGTCCTTGTGTCATTGTCTACGGATAAGACAGTCAAATTGCTTAGTCATGTTGTCAATATAACAGTGTACTCTGGAGGGGTGTTCTGATGTAAACTATGGCTAAAGTTTTGAAGACAATTATTGTAAATTGTAAGTTACACCTTAGTGTATGTGGGAGAGACTGGACAAGATTCACATTTACGCTTTGACTGTTTGTACTGTAATTTGTTGACAGACCATCTCATTGCTAGAAATGTGAACATAGGAAAATCTCCTTAGGGTAAATTGTACATGCATTGCTGTAGGAATTGCAGTGCAGTCACCCTTAAACTCCTGACGTTCCGGTCTTTTGGGCTACAAATTCTCAGAAAATGTAACCTTGTGTTGTGCTCCAGCTATATATATAATTGCCAGTTCTTGGTTGAGGAGATGCACCTTTGAGCTATTCCAGTACTGGTTGATCGTTGGTTGATCTAACACTTCACACATTTCCCTTCTTTAGAGAAAGTCAAGATTCACCTGATAGCAATTTACCAATTCAGGACAGATTTAGAAAAACGAACAAAAAAAAGAGTCTAATGCCAGTGTATAGAAATGTATAGAAATATGCTTGACATATTATGAGAACTTGTTCAACCATTTTGCATGTAAAGACTTATGCAATGAACTAATACCTAAATGTTGTGGGGGTGAGACTATTCCATAGAGACCATTACAATGAATTTTGATCAAAATGACATAAGCATTTGATAATGTAGGAAAGAGCAGAGAAGTGACACACTGATGTGAAGATTGAACCGGTAGTTTTGAGAATTTCAATTCTGATCTGCGAAATGAACCAAAGCGACTGAGAAAAACTGTAATGTCATAGTTAACTCACGATTAATCGGGATTAATCGCAAATCTTTTTTCTATGCTAAATATCCCTTGATTTCTTTGTCCCATTAATTGTTCTCGTGCAAATGTTTTTTTATTGATAACAACATTGGCATATACTGATCAAAACAGGAAGATACAAAAAAAAGCCTATAGTGCAATTTAACAATGAACATGCAAACATACTGCCTTGAACATAGCAGTCAGGCTACTGCTTCTTTGTTTTGAACGCAAATAAAAAAATATATTTGAATTTGCGTTAATCGCGCGATAAAAAAATTAACGCCGTTAAAATTGGTTTGCGTTAACGCCGCTAATAACGCGTTTAACTGACAGCCCTAATATATACATATATATATTATAGGGCTGTAATGATACACCAACTCACGATTCGGTTTGTATCACGATTTTTGACCCACGGTTTGATACATCCCAGGATTTTTTTAAATTTAAAAAGCATTTTATTTAAACAACACCTCCTCATCCTGATCCTCATCCTCATCCGCTTATCCGGGGTCGGGTCGCGGGGGGAGCAGCTCAAGCAGGGGGCCCCAGACTTCCCTTTCCCGGGCCACATTGACCAGCTCTGACGGGGGGGATCCCGAGGCCAGTGTTGAGATATAATCTCTCCACCTAGTCCTGGGTCTTCCCCGAGGTCTCCTCCCCACTGGACGTGCCTGAAACACCTCCCAAGGGAGGCGCCCAGTGGGCATCCTTGCCAGATGCCCGAACCACCTCAGCTGACTCCTTTCTAAGTAAAGGAGCAGCGGCTCTAATCCGAGTTCCTCACGGATGGCTGAGCTTCTCACCCTATCCCTAAGGGAGACGCCAGCCACCCTTCTGAGAAAACTCATCTGGGCCGCTTGTACCCGCGATCTCGTCCTTTCGGTCATCACCCAACCCTCATGACCATAGGTGAGGATAGGAACGAAGATCGACCGGTAGATCGAGAGCTTTGCCTTGCGGCTCAGCTCTCTTTTCGTAACAACGGTGCGGTAAAACGAACGCAATACCGCCCCCGCTGCTCCGATTCTCCGGCCAATCTCACGCTCCATAGTACCCTCACTCGCGAACAAGACCCCGAGGTACTTAAACTCCTTCACTTGGGCTAAGGACTCATTTCCTACCCGGAGTAAGCAATGCACCGGTTTCCTGCTAAGAGGCATGGCCTCAGATTTAGCGGTGCTGATCCTCATCCCAGCCGCTTCACACTCGGCCACCAGCCGATCCAGTGAGTGCTGAAGGTCACAGGCCGATGATCCAATGAGGACCACATCATCTGCAAAAAGCAGTGACCAGATCCTCAGACCACCGAACTGCAACCCCTCCCCACCACGACTACGCCTCGATATACTGTCCAAGTATATCACAAACAGGATTGGTGACAAGGTGCAGCCCTGGCGGAGACCAGCACCCACTGAGAACGAAACTGACTGGCTGCCGAGGACGCGAACACAGCTCTCGCTTTGGGAGTACAGAGATTGGATGGCCCTGAGGAGAGATCCCCTTACCCCATACTCCCGCAGCACCTCCCACAGTTTCTCCCGGGGGACCCGGTCATACGCCTTCTCCAGATCCACAAAACACATTTAGACCGGATGGGCATACTCCCAGGCCCCCTCCAGGATCCTTGCGAGAGTGAAGAGCTGGTCCGTAGTTCCACGTCCGGGGCGAAAACCACATTGTTCCTCTTCAATCTGAGGTTCGACGATCGGCCGGACCCTCCTTTCCAGCACCTTGGAGTAGACTTTACCAGGGAGGCTGAGAAGTGTGATACCCCGGTAATTGGCACACACTCTCTGGTCCCCCTTTTTGAACAGGGGAACCACCACCCCGGTTTGCCACTCCTTTGGCACTGTACCCGACTCCCACGCGATGTTGAATAGGCGTGTCAACCATGACAGCCCCTCAACACCCAGAGCCTTTAGCATTTCTGGCTGGATCTCATCAATCCCTGGGGCTTTGCCACTGCGGAGATGTTTGACTACCTCAGTGACCTCCACCAGGGAAATTGACGACGAAACACCATCAACCTCGAGCTCTGCCTCCAACATAGAGGGCGTGTTATTCAGATTCAGGAGTTCCTCAAAGTGTTCCTTCCAACGTCCGACAACCTCCTCAGTTGAGGTCAACAGAGTCTCATCCTTACTGTACACAGCTTGGATGGTTCCCCGTTTCCCCCTCCTGAGGTGCCGGATAGTCTTCCAGAAACACTTTGGTGCCGACCGAAAGTCCTTCTCCATGGCCTCTCCGAACTTCTCCCACACCCGCTGCTTAGCCTCCGACAAAGGCAGCAGCTGCAGCCCTTCGAGTCTGTTGGTACCCTGCAACCGAGTCAGGAGTCCTCCAGGATATCATATCCCGGAAGGCCTCCTTCTTCAATCGGACGGCTTCCCTGACCACCACGGTGTCCGAGGGTTACCGCCCCTTGAGGAGCCTAAGACCCTGAGGCCACAGCTTGCCACCGCAGCTTCAGCTTTTTTGGGGGGGGATTTTAAACTTTCAAGGTATTCACATTTTTGGGTGAAAAAATTGGCTACATGAAATAAATAGCCTATTTTATTTATTGGTTTCTAACCCCTCTACCGTCTCAGCTGTTTTTGTTACTGTCTATGCGCAGGTCATACAGGCAGCGCGGTTCGCGGGCCATTCATTCATATCTCTCTCCCTCTCCCCCTCCCTCTCTCTCCCTCATATTGAATTAATTACATATTAAAATATGTAATTAGATATTATATTTTATTATAAATATAACATTATTCAATAATAATATTATTTGTAGACCATGTGGATTTTATTCAATAGGAAGTTCTGTTAGAGCGTGCCCTGCGCAGCCTGCTCCCCCCATTTGAAGTCGAAAAGAATCACCCGATTGAAATGCATTGGTTTAATATTAAATTAATTAAAAATTAAAATATAGATTATATATATAAATATAGAACTGTTTTTTTATATTATAAGTAGACCATGCAGCTTTTATTCAATTATCGTTATGACAAGATCTGTATGCTAAAGCGTGCACATCGCAGCCCGACCCTGTTCTGAAACCCGATTGAAATGCATTAGTTTAATATTGAATTAATTAATTAAAATATAGATTATATCCTATATAAATATATTTTTGTCGTAACATTATAAGTAGATCTTGTAGCTTTTATTCAATTATTGTTATAACAAGATCTGTATAGAGCGTGCACTGCGCAGCTCGCCCCCCCTTCTGAAAAAATCACCAGACTGAAATGTATTGGTTTAATTTAGTTATAATATTATAAGTAGACATGTAGCTTTTATTCAATTATCGTTATAACACGATCTGTAGCCTATCTGCACTTCCAATGTGTAGGCCTAAGTGTGGTTCAGGTATACAAGACAATCCTAAAATATTCATAATATAAAAACGACGTAAAAATAAGGTTATGGGACGAATTCGGTTAAACCCAGCCTCTGCTGGCTAGGGATGGGAATGGAAAAGAATTTCACGATTCCGATTATCGATCCGATTCCTTATCGATTCTCTTATCGATTCTCAATGGGTGAGAAAATAAGTACAAATGTGTTTGTTTGTATTACATCTCTTTAATAAATGATCAGAGGTGCGTCTAGTATTAGGAAATTGTACATTTTCACATCAATTGGTTGAGACAAAAAAATTTGTCTGGCTTTTTAAGCCCAAATGCCATCATTATGTGCCATAAAACTAAAAACACAGACTGAAAACAGTCAAGTAAGAGCTTGTGCCTTTTGGAATACTAACAGTGCTTATTTGCATTCAACATGTAACAAAATTCAACTGACATAAACAAAATAAATAAGCGGCATTCCTGCAACTGAATTGCATGCTGTGTGGCCAAATGTTTCAGCATATTGGAGGTAGTTCCCCCTTTGATGAAATGGAAACTTTACAATTGTTGCAAGTGGCAATATTGTCGTCTATTCGCGTGAAATACAACCAAGCTCACGACATTTGTCGCCCGTTTGCGTCGTCGCCGAAGATTTGTCGCGCCACAAATCATAATCTGTCGCTGTGCAGGTTTTGTCAAATTTGTCGCGCCACAAAAAGATATCCACCATTGCATGTCTTTACCTTTTATGGAAGAGGGAGAGACGTCGGAGGACCCGACGCAGTCTATTCATAATATTGTAATGACCACGGAAGAGGCAGTGAATGAAGTATTGATTAGACTGTAGTATTTTAAGAAGCTGTATTACCCTCACATAGCCACAAGGGAGCAAGACCTTATTGGAGGCTGCTCCAGCCACAGATAGCAGCACCTTTAGATAGGTGAAGAAGCTGAAGCCATTACGTCACCCCGGCCACGCCCACTAGGCCACGCCCACTTGACGTCCACTAGCGGGTGATTTGAAGTGCAGATTTCCCGGGGGCTTGAAGTAGATCACGGTATTTTCCTCTCCACGCGTTAGATACAATTCCCTCCCTTAAGCTTCAGTTACCATACCGAAACATGCCTACTTTAACAATAAAGTGAGTTAAAAGCAACCCGGGATTGGACAACTTTCTTCAAGAATATGCAATAAGACAGATTTATTAGATGGGCCTACCTAATAAACCGTTGGCACACACAAGACCGGAAACCATAGCAACGCCGGTTAACAAACCCTGAGAAGCCCAATCCCTATGAGAGCTCCCCACGCTACGGCCACCCGGAGGCGGACAGAGCTGTTGGCCGTGATATTATATATACAATTATATTATATACTATTAAATACAGAGCTCCGGGAGTCGCAAACGGCAAAAATCACTTTCTTCTCCATGCTGCAGTTCACCCCGGACTGCACTGCACTGAGTTTGACGGTTGAACGCTGATTGGCTGTTACGTTACACATGTCACTCAGTGGTCACGCTGTTGAACGCTGATTTGCTGTCATCACGCGAAATTCGTGTCAAAGTTGAAATATTTCAACTCGAGCGCCTGTGCACGGCGAAAGTGTGGCGCGACAAATCAAAACTTGTCGCCGGTTTTCTCTGTCGAAAAATTCGCCCCGATACGCGTCTCTACCAGGGATGGAAATTAACACCCGCCACCCGCCATTTGCGGGTGGATTTGTATGGTGGCGGGTGAATTGTGTCACTTCACCCGCCACTGTGTCGGGTAATACTTTCCAGTAAGGTCCGATCAAATTTGCATATTTAATACATTCGTTATACGGCGCTGTGCAGTTCCACAACCATTACTGTCATCCCTTCTTCTTCTACGCCTCTTTTGCTGAACTGCAACTGTCCGGCATCCGGGATAATATACCAGTAACAGGGCTCTCAAGTCTCACGCATTCGGCGTTTGACACTATTAAACAGTGTTACAGGTAGGAATCAAATGGGTTTCCCGTACATACGGTAACCAGACGTCGTCTTTTGCCCGGACATGCCCTCTTTTTGAGACACTTTTAAAAAATGTGTGGCGGAATTAAAAATCGTCCGGGATTTTATTAAAGCCTCATACATGTTCTTATTGAATTTGCGTTGCGTTTCTTTGGGTCATTCGCAAACTAGTTATGCTTCGCCCTCCCCTACTCAGTTCTGTTCGCTTTGCATTGGTGGAAGTGAGTAGGGGGCGTGGTTAAGTAGAGCCTTCAGATTGGACGGTTTGATTTACGCAGTTACCGTTGCGTAATTATTTTTTTACCATTATTGTTTTATAGGGACAAACATTAACAAATTTCTCCCACAGGGGATTGATAACGTTCTATCTATTGAACAGAAAGAAACACTTGGTCATACTTTACATATTTTATCACAGCATTGGCCTACTGAATGCCACAGATATATTTCCAGCATTGGACTGAATGCCACATAAATATATAATTATGTTTTTGCACGTTTTCAACGTTTAAAAGTTCAGGGTATAAAGTTCAAGTATATGCCTCTACTTGTATTGCATAAGCCAATAGCCTTTTGAGGCAATGTTTTTTCTGAATATTAGTGTTAAGGGCCAATAATGCTTACTATCATACGTTAGTTACCATGTCTGTGGACACATTTGTATTCAGGCACTAATTAGATTGACTTATGATGGTGTAGCCATGCATGTTGTTTTATTGTTAATATGTCAATTTGTTTTTTATTGAAAATACTTTGTATAGATGCATTATCCCCAAACTTGTCATCGTAACACCTTTGACATTAACATGGCAGATACCTGTGTATTGTTTATCATATGCGGTAAGAGTGTAACATTTTCAACTCAGTTCCTTGGTAGCACCTACTTACAGTAAGAATCAATTCTGATGGAAAAAATGTGTATGAAAAACACTTTTCTTATCTATTGTTACTATCATTGTTACTATCATATATTGTTTAAAATGTACGCATTTATTTAAAAGAAATATAGCGCATAAAAAGTGGCTGGTAAAAAAGATGAGTGGCTGGTAGATTTTTAAATCTACCTGCCACAGTGGCTGATGGGCAAAAAAGTTAATTTCCATCTCTGGTCTCTACGTTCACTTTGTATGGGATCTTGTCACCTCCTCGCGTTTGGTGTGAACGCACAGTGCGCTTCTTCCTCGGCGGCGCCATGTTTGCTGCGTTCTGAACCAAAACAAAGCAGCGTGTGTGTGACGTCATGACGCATTTGCCGCGACCGGAACCGATAAGCGGAATCGTTCAGCAGGCTTGCTAATGATTCCAAGGAATCGGTTGACTCGGCACCGGTTCTGAACAAGAACCAGTTCTCGATTCCCATCCCTACTGCTGGCCCACAACTAGATTGTCTCATTTCCTCCTTACACGCTTTAATTGAATTATATTTAAATTATGACCATGGAGCCCTTATTTTCTTTCCGTTATCATTACATCCTTTCTCGCTTTATCGATATGAATTCTCGAAACAGTGGAAAAGAGAGAGAGGGAGCCATAGAGAGGGACACTGATGCACTGTGGAGGCAAGTAACTGATGGGCTTAAAGGTTGGATAGGTGATTTGCTTTTTTGGCCATTTTTGCAAAATTACTTGAAATCCTTATCATAACCCGCTTACAGCCACTGAGTTAGAAGTACTGACATGAAAATTAAACAAGTCAATCATCTGTGGAACGGGCAGGGCTCGAAAAACTCCAGCCAATCATTTCCATTGCCACCGAGTTGCATTGGACAGTAAGTACGTCAATCAAACGGTCGTACTGCACTACCCCTCCCCCGCGCCCCGCGCGCGACCCCTTCGTGCAGTACTCGTGACCCAGAGCTCGTGACCCAGAGCAAGCTCCTGTTTGTTGTTATCCTGCGGTAGCTACTGGAACTAGTTAATCCACATTTGGACCTAGCAGTAGAAGACAATTTCCATGGCAGACAAGACGCCACCATCCCCACCACCACCACCACCACCACCAGCAAAGAGAAGGAAAACTCTTTTTCAGAGAGTAATTGATAATAAAAACGCTGAAAGAGAAAAACTGAAATCAAGAATAATCCTAAAAAACCGATGCTTGTGTGGCGGTTGACCTAGTTTCAAAGTTTATACCGTTTATACTCGGTAATACCGGTGTGGAGACGAGTGTATTACTCGGTGTGAAAATGTCCACACCGCGGCAACCCTAGTGAAAACCAGGACTTCCAATACAATTATATGAAACAAACATACATTTTCTAAAAATAGTAATGATTTATGTGACCGTTTAATGTTTATAACATCTGGTCCAACCATAGCAGCGAGAACGTATTCTCAGCAGGGGGTGCTGGGAAAAAAAAAACTTAGCCTGCACTAGACTCGCAACTCGTTACATTGATAAAAAAAGATGTATAGCAGCGCAGCTCAATTACACCAGTGCATGCATTCGCGCACAGTTGAAAATCGATCGTTCACATCCAGCTGCTCACAGAACAAGTTTAGCGCACCACCGCTACCCTCACACTTTTTTATATAAACCTTTTTTCAGCACTAGGTCATATGAGCATTAAATAAATGCTGCGTCTCAAAATGCCTTGGACAGCAGCGAGGATGACTCGCTTTGCCACGGGCCGAAACAGTTCGGAGCGACCACAGCCAGAGCGAACACAGCGGGGCAGAGGAGTGTCAGGAATAGTCTTTGGTGTACACATCAGTAGGCTACGGCCTATTTGCACTACTGTTTAGTGGCAATGCAGTGTTTTATTCGATGCCTTTTTATTTTGGTATATTATTTCAATGAATACAATTTATTTATTCATAAAAAACGGATCTGGTCTTCAAATCTTTTTTCCAAATATAGGTCGTCTTACAATGGGGTTTGTGTTTATATTCGGACCAATACGGTACAGCGGGCGCTCACATGACGTTAAGCATTTCCTGGTGCATAATGTGACGCTTCAGAACCTAAAATCCCGTTTCTCCTCGTTGACACGACAACACATAACCGGCGTTTTCAGAAATCTCCACTTTGGCCGGAGTTTTTTAGAAATGATCGTTTTCTGTGATAAGACAGGGCCTCGGACAGGGGTGTTGCAGCACCCCCAGCACTCCTACTTCCCGCGGTACTGGGTGCAACTTACAGCTGAATGTAGTGCCATGTTGTTAAACGAAAACCTACGCTAGCCTGGCTCGCTCTCGCGCATCTCTGTTCGCGCTCGTGCATGATTGCGCGTCCAGGTACTTGGAATGGGTGGAGTCAGAGTCAGCGTTGAAGGAGAGGGGGTAGGACCATTTGAGTTGTGTATTTTCAAAATCTGCTGGCGTTTCGCAAATCACCTACCCAACCTTTAAGAGGACCTCTCCTATATATATATACAGAGGTTAAAGGTTGGGTAGGTGATTTGCGAAACGCCAGCAGATTTTGAAAATACACAACTCAAATGGTCCTACCCCCTCTCCTTCAACGCTGACTCTGACTCCACCCATTCCAAGTACCTGGACGCGCAATCATGCACGAGCGCGAACAGAGATGCGCGAGAGCGAGCCAGGCTAGCGTAGGTTTTCGTTTAACAACATGGCACTACATTCAGCTGTAAGTTGCACCCAGTACCGCGGGAAGTAGGAGTGCTGGGGGTGCTGCAACACCCCTGTCCGAGGCCCTGTCTTATCACAGAAAACGATCATTTCTAAAAAACTCCGGCCAAAGTGGAGATTTCTGAAAACGCCGGTTATGTGTTGTCGTGTCAACGAGGAGAAACGGGATTTTAGGTTCTGAAGCGTCACATTATGCACCAGGAAATGCTTAACGTCATGTGAGCGCCCGCTGTACCGTATTGGTCCGAATATAAACACAAACCCCATTGTAAGACGACCTATATTTGGAAAAAAGATTTGAAGACCAGATCCGTTTTTTATGAATAAATAAATTGTATTCATTGAAATAATATACCAAAATAAAAAGGCATCGAATAAAACACTGCATTGCCACTAAACAGTAGTGCAAATAGGCCGTAGCCTACTGATGTGTACACCAAAGACTATTCCTGACACTCCTCTGCCCCGCTGTGTTCGCTCTGGCTGTGGTCGCTCCGAACTGTTTCGGCCCGTGGCAAAGCGAGTCATCCTCGCTGCTGTCCAAGGCATTTTGAGACGCAGCATTTATTTAATGCTCATATGACCTAGTGCTGAAAAAAGGTTTATATAAAAAAGTGTGAGGGTAGCGGTGGTGCGCTAAACTTGTTCTGTGAGCAGCTGGATGTGAACGATCGATTTTCAACTGTGCGCGAATGCATGCACTGGTGTAATTGAGCTGCGCTGCTATACATCTTTTTTTATCAATGTAACGAGTTGCGAGTCTAGTGCAGGCTAAGTTTTTTTTTTCCCAGCACCCCCTGCTGAGAATACGTTCTCGCTGCTATGGTTGGACCAGATGTTATAAACATTAAACGGTCACATAAATCATTACTATTTTTAGAAAATGTATGTTTGTTTCATATAATTGTATTGGAAGTCCTGGTTTTCACTAGGGTTGCCGCGGTGTGGACATTTTCACACCGAGTAATACACTCGTCTCCACACCGGTATTACCGAGTATAAACGGTATAAACTTTGAAACTAGGTCAACCGCCACACAAGCATCGGTTTTTTAGGATTATTCTTGATTTCAGTTTTTCTCTTTCAGCGTTTTTATTATCAATTACTCTCTGAAAAAGAGTTTTCCTTCTCTTTGCTGGTGGTGGTGGTGGTGGTGGTGGGGATGGTGGCGTCTTGTCTGCCATGGAAATTGTCTTCTACTGCTAGGTCCAAATGTGGATTAACTAGTTCCAGTAGCTACCGCAGGATAACAACAAACAGGAGCTTGCTCTGGGTCACGAGCTCTGGGTCACGAGTACTGCACGAAGGGGTCGCGCGCGGGGCGCGGGGGAGGGGTAGTGCAGTACGACCGTTTGATTGACGTACTTACTGTCCAATGCAACTCGGTGGCAATGGAAATGATTGGCTGGAGTTTTTCGAGCCCTGCCCGTTCCACAGATGATTGACTTGTTTAATTTTCATGTCAGTACTTCTAACTCAGTGGCTGTAAGCGGGTTATGATAAGGATTTCAAGTAATTTTGCAAAAATGGCCAAAAAAGCAAATCACCTATCCAACCTTTAAATTGGGCCGGGGCTGTCCGGGGCGGAGCCCCGGCACATAAGCGGCCGGGTCTGGAGTTCTGCGCAGCAGATCAGCTCCAGCCGATTTAGGCAGTCTGCCTAGTCCATCACGAGCAATGTTGTCCTACTCATTTACAACTTTTCCATTGCAAATCTATGTTGTTTTAAAACACAATTCTAAATAATGGAGTAGGGATAGGCTGGCCTAGACATATGGAGCAAGTTTGAGAAGTAGGTATATCGCGCACGAAACTTGCGCAGCAGCTCCTCCTCCCCCCAGATCAGACAACACAACGTCAAATCAACGGTCATCAGACATAATTATCGTAGTAGACAGGTGAATGGCGAGGTAAGAGAAACTAAATTAAACCAATAGGCTAATATCATTAGATATGGGCTTGCATTTTCATTAAGCAGGAAAAAATTACCTTAGACATGCAGGGATAGCCTGCTACTGGTATGTCAAATGGCAAGCGCTAGTTAAAAAGAACAATGCTGCTAATTCTAAATGATTTAGCAAGTAGTCTATGCGATCTCCGAATCACATTTCTCATTCCTAGCTGGATGAATTTCAAACTTATTTGCATCTATGAATTGCAGTGCATTGCCTAGGCTATTTATTTGTGAGTACAGTAGGTCCTGTGATTTAATGTTTGCATATAGGCTACACAGCAGGTTAGATTTAAAAGCCTGCGTTAACATGATGGTGACGTAGCCTATCGGCTAGCCTTTAAGAAAAAGATAGCTTCATTCATTCAAAAGTGTTTTATTTAAAGAACGATTGATTACATCATTATATAATATGAACCATTTTAAAAGACATTCTATCTACTTCTTAAAGGCCCACTATGCAACTTCGGGAATATCTTCGCTGTTTTCTTGGTTTTGGCACGCACATTACTCTACACAGCGCCCCCTACAGCTTCGTAGTAGATATTTCACAACACTGTCGTAACAACTCGTTGACGTCCCTTCCCCATGCACTTCTACGCGAGCCATGTTCATTTGTTTTCAAAGAAGCCGGCGAATGTGTGGAGCCATGTCCGAAGTAAATGTTCATAAAGTGTAGACAAGGTTGTACATTTTTAAAAGGGTGTATTTGCATTGCAATAAACATATATCCATCCTTCTTTATAGTTCACCGGGAGAATTTATACCCTAGGTTATAATTGTTTTATCTTAGGTTGAACAGAACAATCAGTGTAAGAGGTTTGGCCCACATAATAATAAAAAAAAACAAGAACCTGGATTCGGGGATTCAGTCTGTATCTGGGGGACAGACGAACAGCAAAACACCCATGGAAACAAAGGTGTTTATATGGTTGCAAGCAAGCTAGAAACATACAGGGCTCACAACAAAACGGTCGAGAAAACAATTTTTACAGGGCTCACAACTAAATGGTTGAGCAAACACATTTGTACAGAGACTATCAGAATCAAGAATACCACGAAGACAAAGTTCACCCAAGGGTACTTTCAATTTCAAAAGCAACACGGCCGAGTCGGCGTCTGATTTGCAGTCTTCTTTTTCTTTCAGTTCACGCTATTCCTGAAAAGCTTGCCCAACGTTTACTCGTGTCTGGCCTCTCTGTCGGTCAGTCTCCCTTTTCTCTTCTTCTGTTCCTCCGACATTGGGTTTCTCCGTCTCTTTTTAGTCGGCTGATCTATGATGAATATAACAATCCCTAAGTTACTTGTGTTTATATCGAGCCGGTTCCGTGTTTGGGGGTCTGTGCCGTAAAGCAATTCGTTACTGTAGTGACCCTTGCACAGAAGCATACGGCCGACATCTTTCTATATTCTGGGTGGAAATAGTAACATAGTTACGCCATTAAATGCGTTTATGGAAACATTTTTAGCGAGAAATGTGCATTTTACTTTCATAATGTTCGCTCGGTGAATGTGAAGGATGTTCGGTTTGATAGTTATGACGAAGAGTGAATGCTCCGTTCACTTGCATGGACAGAGTCTCTGGTTGCTAAGCAACCTCAACGTCTTGGCGGACTATTTCTCTCCTGATCAACACTACGAATGCTGGAAACACACCAGACACACCATGTGAAGTTATTTAACCCGATTATCGTTATTTATGAGTCCTTAGCCCAAGTGAAGGAGTTCAAGTACCTCGGGGTCTTGTTCGCGAGTGAGGGTACTATGGAGCGTGAGATTGGCCGGAGAATCAGAGCAGCGGGGGCGGTATTGCGTTCGCTTTACCGCACCGTTGTTACGAAAAGAGAGCTGAGCCGCAAGGCAAAGCTCTCGATCTACCGGTCGATCTTCGTTCCTATCCTCACCTATGGTCATGAGGGTTGGGTGATGACCGAAAGGACGAGATCGCGGGTAAAAGCGGCCGAGATGAGTTTTCTCAGAAGGGTGGCTGGCGTCGCGGGATAGGGTGAGAAGCTCAGTCATCCGTGAGGAACTCGAATTAGAGCCGCTGCTCCTTTACTTAGAAAGGAGTCAGCTGAGGTGGTTCGGGCATCTGGCAAGGATGCCCACTGGTCGCCTCCCTTTGGAGGTGTTTCAGGCACGTCCATTGGGGAGGAGACCTCGGGGAAGACCCAGGACTAGGTGGAGAGATTATATCTCAACACTGGCCTGGGAACGCCCCGGGATCCCCCCGTCAGAGCTGGTCAATGTGGCCCGGGAAAGGGAAGTCTGGAGCCCCCTGCTTGAGCTGCTCCCCCCGCGACCCGACCCCGGATAAACGGAGTAACGCGGTTGGTGTGGCCGTACCATTAGTCGATTGATCCATTATGAATGCAACAATTGCCTCGCAACTGGCTGTTTATATCTAGCCGGTGCCATGTTTGGGTGTGTGTCTGTGCCGTAAAGCATTTTCGAAACTACAATCTGACTACATTTTCGAGGATACTTCCGCTGCGTCACATCCGGATTGTGTCGGTCCGAACAGATCAAGTTGCATATGCGCTTTTTCACTGGAGAGGCGACATGGGTAAATGACACACCCACCAATCGACCCAGAAATGGATGCAGAACCATCAGCATAACTCTCAACCTGCATACTTAATGTAATTTTGGCTAAAAAAGTTGCATAGTGGGCCTTTAACTTAGGGTGAAAGTCAACAAGTGAACATTTCAGAGATAAAAGGTAAACATGAGTGGAACAAAAAGGAGGAAGCTTACAGATTTCTTCAAAAGGTGGGTAGCTGCTATCCAAGACATAATTTTGAAATAATTAAGCTAGGCCCGTGTGCAGAAGTCACTGTAACCAAGCTGTGATTTGTTGCTAGATCTTTTCATCCTGATAGTCTGTCTGTCATGTCTTAAGTGCTGTCTCTTCCTCCACTAAACTAAAAATGCAGAGTTGAACAGAACAGGGATGAGGATGGAGCTGAGGGCAGAGGAGATGAGGCTGGACAGGGCAGAGGAGCTGAGGATGGACCGGGCAGAGGAGCTGAGGATGGACAGGGCAGAGGAGCTGAGGATGGACAGGGCAGAGGAGCTGAGGATGGACAGGGCAGAGGAGCTGAGGATGGACAGGGCAGAGATGAGGACACTGAGGGCAGAGGAGGTGAGGCGGGACAGGGCAGAGGAGCTGAGGATGGACCGGGCAGAGGAGCTGAGGATGGACAGGGCAGAGATGAGGACACTGAGGGCAGAGGAGCTGAGGATGGACCGGGAGGGACAGGTGCAGATGAGCATGTAGGTGCAACTGACAACTTCCATGACTGCTGGAAGAGACAGCAATATGATTATTTAAAAAAAACCTACCCATTTCTTGTGGCAAAAAATAAAAAAATGGGATGTGAAACATGCAGTGCGGCATCATCACTTGGGGCAGAGAGAACAGGTAAACTCAGATACACATTTTCCAGTGAATGGCAAAACTGCAGAGTAGGTCCATATGGCAGTAGTACAGAGAAGCAAATGAAATCTTTAAGAAAAAAAAAAAATGAACATAGTGCCTCCCAAAGTCACAAAATTGCAGAAGATATACTGAAAAAACAAGGTGAGCAAGCTCTTGAGTCAAGTTTTTTGAAAACACAAGGTGAAATTTTAGCATCAACTCACAATGTCTTTAGGACAGCGTACTACCTGGCAAAGGGCAACAGGCCTTACTCTGATCATCCTAACCTAGTAGAGCTACAGAGGATGAATGGTGCAAATGTTGGCCGTGTACTCCATTCCAACGTCACATGTGCAGACATAGTGCATTTCATATCTGTAGATATGAGACAGGCATTACTGAATAGTATTAAACAGACTCAGCCAAAGCTCACAGTTATTGTGGATGAAAGCACCTCATTCAGTAAGAAATCATGTCTCATTGTGTACCTCAGAACATCTGTCCATGATTCTGAGCCTCTTACGTTCTTCTTAGATTTGCTTGAATTAGAAAGTACAACAGCAGATGGAATCACTGGTGATTTACTCAAATGCCTCTTATAACATGGTCTTCATGAGGATTTTCTAAAAGAATGTCTTGTGGGTTTCTGCTCGGATGGAGCTGCCGTAATGGTGGGGAAAAAGAATGGAGTGTACACACAACTTAAAACTAAGTTCCCAGGTCTCATTGGTTGGCACTGTCTGAACCACAGGTTGGAGTTGTCTGTCAGATGCTGTGAAGACATGCACTGAGACCAACCACTTTACAGCTTTCCTTGACAAGTTGTACTGCCTATACCATCAGTCACCCAAGAACCTTAGAGAACTTGATGCTGCAGCTTCTGAGGTTGGTGTGTGTCTTAGGAGAATCGGTAGAGTCTTAGGGGTAAGGTGGGTGGCTTCATCTTTCCGAACAGTGAAAGCCATTTGGATGATGTATGCTGCACTCCACAGTCATCTCACAGCTGCAGGTCAAGATGTTAACAGAACATCAAGTGAGAGATCTATGTATTCGGGCCTAGCTGTTAAATTGAGTTCGGATGCATTTCTGAGGAACCTGGGACTAATGATGGATGCACTGGAGGAACTCAAAGACCTGTCTGAGGCCCTGCAGGCCAGAGACATTAGACTGTCTCAAGCAGTGAACCTCATTAAAAGACAGACTGATGTGTTTACCGCCATGAGTGAGGATCCAGAAAATGGCCCCTTCTATAGAAAGGCATGTGAGGCAGTGCAGCAAGGGTCTTTCAATGGCATAGCACTTCATGGTGATAGAGGGCAGGAGGTCATCAACCCAACCAAGTTTTATGAGGCCTTATGCCAGAGCATGAAGGAAAGAATGGTGAGGAGTGAAGAGGAGTCTCTCTTCACCAAGATTAACATCTTGAATCCCGAAACATGGCCGAGCCCTCTACCTGTGATGTATGGGGAAAGTGAGTTGAGGGAACTCTGTGACCAGGTAAAAGTTGGTTTCACTGGAGTGAAACAAGCTTACCGTGAGTACAAAAACAAACAAGACACAAGGCAAAAGGCCCTTCTCACACTTAGACATGCCGTTAATACCATTTCTGTCAGCAGTGCAGAGTGTGAGAGGGGGTTTTCAGAGATGAATAATGTTGTGACTCCATTGAGATCCAGATTGAATTTGGAGAATGTGTCGGCTTTGATGTTCATTAAGCTGGTTGGCCCTCCTCTCAAATCTTGGAAGTAGTGGTGCAACGGTTCACGGGTTTCCCGTGATCCGTACGGATCAACCATCACGGTTCGGGATGCAAGTGATCCGCGGATCGGCTGATTAAAAAAAAAAGTTGTGCGTTGACGTGATCAGCGCATGTTTAGAGGACAATTCCGGTATTAACAACATCATCAAGTATCGTAGCGAAATACAGTTTCTGTTGTGTTTTATTTGGCGTTCCGTAAATCCCATTGAAACGTAAACCGGAACCGGACGTCTTTAGGTTTGGTTGTAGTCTTTTCGCGTATCAACAGTAGGGCTAGAACCGAGCGAAAAGACTACAACCAACCCCCCTTGCAATGAGCATGAGTCTCCCAACCGAAATCAATGGATTTACAAAATGCCAAATAAAACACCACAGAAACAGTATTTCGCTACCAAACTAAAAAAAAAAGAAGATAAGGATGTCTGCATTGCCTTGGGAGAGTGTAGACTCTAAACTCCCCAGGCAATGCAGACATCCTGAATTGTAAATCCAGGGTTAGGGATTATTTACTATCCTATCCATGTTAAAAAGAAGAAGGAATAATGCCTCAAATTGCAAATTTTTTAAATATTGACTTGCTTAAAGGAAGCAGGATTATTACCTAATTTTTTTCCTTTATTTTGTTTTTACACAGTTAAAAGATTTTATTTAAAGTCACATTTGTCTTGTTATCTTTATTGTTGTTGTTGATCCGAAAACGATCCGACCCGTGACTCAATAACCGTGACCCGATCCGAACCGTGAGCTTTGTGATCCGTTGCACCCCTACTTGGAAGCCTACCAGGTTTGTCAGAAAGTGGGTGGCAACCAGAAGGTCAGCTGATCACTTGGCCTGTAGGAAAAGGGAAAGTAATGATGTGGTATCTCCATATCAGACCATATGGGAGGTGATGAATTAGATGTACATGATGCAGTGTAACTAGAAAATGTAGTAACAAAGGGATTACCATTGCCCATTATTTGTTCAAATGTTTGTGTTCATCCATGTCAATGTACCTTAAAGACATATTGTTTTTGTTGTTTGTTTTTGTGAAAATAAAATCAGCTCTTAATGTGACCTCATCAAACACACTCAAAATCTACAGTGTACATATTAAGCAACATATAAAAAATGGTAATTTCTTTAATGTACTAATATAACGACTATCATGGATTTTTTTTTTGCAACCTTAATTTTGGCTCTGCGTACTCTGCGTATGGGGAGCGGCGGCCCCTCCGGATCAGAGCCCCCCCACATAGAAAATCCCAATTTAACCACTGTGTATATATATATATATATATATATATATATATATTAGAGTTGTTAGTTAAACGTTAAACGTTATTAACGGCGTTAACGCAAACCAATTTTAACGGCGTTATTTTTTTAAACGCGCGATTAACGCAGATTATTTAAAAACAAATATATATATGTATATATTTTTTTGGCCTCAAAACAAAGAAGCAGTAGCCTGACTGCTATGTTCAAGGCGTATCTTTGTATGTTGATCGTTTAAAGGCCCACTATGCAACTTCGGGCATTCCTTGGCTGTTTTCTTGATTTTGGCACGCACATTTCTCTACACAGCGCCCCCTACAGCTTCGTAGTAGATATTTCACAACACTGTCGTAACAACTCGTTGACGACCCTTCCCCATGCACTTCTACGCGAGCCATGTGCATTTGTTTTCCAAGAAGCCGGCGAATGCGTGGAGCCATGTCCGAAGTAGATGTTCATAAAGTGTAGGCAAGGTTATACATTTTTAAAATGCTGTATTTGTATTGCAATAAACATAAATCCATCCTTTTTTATAGTTGACGGGGAGAATTTATATCCTAGATTATAATTGTTATATCTTAGGTTGAACAGAACAATCAGTGTAAGAGGTTTGGCCAACATAATAATCTAAATAAACAAGAACCTGGATTCGGGGATTCAGTCTGTATCTGGGGGACGAGACGGACGAACAGCAAAACACCCATGGAAACAAAGGTGTTTATATGGTTGCAACCAAGCAAGCTAGAAACATACAGGGCTCACAACAAAACGGTCGAGAAAACAATTTTTACAGGGCTCACAACAAAATGGTTGAGCAAACACATTTGTACAGAGACTATCAACATCAAGAATACCACGAAGACAAAGTTCACCCAAGGGTACTTTCAATTTCAAAAGCAACACGGCCGAGTCGGCGTCTGATTTGCAGTCTTCTTTTTCTTTCAGTTCACGCTATTCCTGAAAAGCTTGCCCAAAGTTTACTCGTGTCTGGCCTCTCTGTCGGTCAGTCTCCCTTTTCTCTTCTTCTGTTCCTCCGACATTGGGTTTCTCTGTCTCTTTTTAGTCGGCTGATCTATGATGAATACAACAATCCCTTAGTTGTTTGTGTTTATATCGAGCCGGTTCCGTGTTTCGGGGTCTGTGCCGTAAAGCACCAACGCCCGGAGTTCAGAACTTTCAACGCGTGACGCTTAGCGACGATAGCCAATCAGCGTGGAGCTTGACCCGACGTCACTGACAGAGAGTAGTGACCCTTGCACAGAAGGATACGGCCGACATCTTTCTTTATTCTGGGTGGAAATAGTAACATAGTTACGCCATTAAATGCGTTTATGGAAACATTTTTAGCGAGAAATGTGCATTTTACTTTCATAATGTTCGCTCGGTAAATGTGAAGGATGTTTGGTTCGATAGTTATGACGAAGAGTGAACGCTCCGTTCACTTGCATGGACAGCGTCTCTGGTGGCTAAGCAACCTCAACGTCTTGGCGGACTATTTCTCTGCTGATCAACACTACGAATGCTGGAAACACACCAGACACACCATGTGAAGTTATTTAACCCGATTATCGTTATTTATGAGTCTTTAGCCCAAGTGAAGGAGTTCAAGTACCTCGGGGTCTTGTTCGCGAGTGAGGGTACTATGGAGCGTGAGATTGGCCGGAGAATCGGAGCAGCGGGGGCGGTATTGCGTTCGCTTTACCGCACCGTTGTTACGAGACTCTGTCCATGCAAGTGAACGGAGCGTTCACTCTTCCTCCATTGGGAGGTGTTTCAGGCACGTCCAGTGGGGAGGAGACCTCGGGGAAGACCCTGGACTAGGTGGAGACCTCGGGGAAGACCCTGGACTAGGTGGATAGATTATATCTCAACACTGGCCTAGGAATGCCTCGGGATCCCCCCGTCAGAGCTGGTCAATGTGGCCCGGGAAAGGGAAGTCTGGAGCCCCCTGCTTGAGCTGCTCCCCCCGCGACCCGACCCCGGATAAACAGATGACGATGAGATGAGATCGTTATTTATATCCGAGATTATTTAATCTAACCCGATCTAAACTCTATCATGCACCCAAACACGGCGGCGTTTGGGTTTCCTACCTCGGACTCTAACGCAGCCACATGCGCGTTGGGCGCGTTGAACCATTTTTGTGACACACAATGATCAAGCGTCAGGTTAGGCGCGTTAGCGTTATCCAACGCGAGTAACGCGGTTGGTGTGGCCGTACCATTAGTCGATTGATCCATGATGAATGCAACAATTGCCTCGCAACTGGCTGTTTATATCTAGCCGGTGCCATGTTTGGGTGTGTGTCTGTGCCGTAAAGCATTTTCGAAACTACAATCTGACTACATTTTCGAGGATACTTCCGTTGCGTCACATCCGGATTGTGTCGGTCCGAACAGAGCAAGTTGCATATGCGCTTTTTCACTGGAGAGGCGACATGGGTAAATGACACACCCACCAATCGACCCAGAAATGGATGCAGAACCATCAGCATAACTCTCAACCTGCATACTTAATGTAATTTTGGCTAAAAAAGTTGCATAGTGGGCCTTTAATTGCATTATAGGCTTTTTTTTTGTACCGTCCTGTTTTGATCAGTATATGCCAATGTTGTTATCAATAAAAAAACATTTGCACAAGGCAAGCCGATGCACTTCTCCATGTTGATAAGAGCATTCAAATGAGAAAAATTAATGGGACAAATAATTCAAGGGATATTTAGCATAGAAAAAAAATATATGATTAATTGCGATTAATCGTGAGTTAACTATGGCATTAATGCGATTAATCGTTATTAAATATTTTAATCGCTTGACAGCCCTAATATATATATATATATATATTAGGGGTGTAACGGTACACAAAAGTCACGGTTCGGTACGTACCTCGGTTTTTAAGTCACGGTACGGTACGATACGGTACGGTTAATAGTTAAGGGGAATAAAAAAAAAAAAAAAAAAGCAGCAATGAAAACACCAATAAACTTTGTTATGGCATTTCAGTTTCTGAATTCCCAGTGAGCTGGGTTTGTACAGCTCGCTTTTTTTTTCACAGCAACGATGATAGTAACACCTGGATGGCGCCTTTTCAAATGCGTGTGCATGTTAAAGTGCTGTAAGTAGACACAGGGAGCCCTATCCATAGCCGGACAGCCTGTCGGAGACCCTCTCCGTAGCTTACGTGCACATCCAATATTTTTAACTATGCGTCGAAACCATGGACCTATTGGTCGACGCAACGGAGACGGCAAGGGCTGTGATTGGTCCTCTAACAAAATCATTTCCTGACCACTTCTTCGGTTTGACTTTGTACCTTAATTACTTTGTTCATTGTTTACTTTGCACCAGGACCAATAAAACACCAAATAAGATTTGAAAAGCTTTGGAAGTGTATTTACAACACTGCTTAAATGGTTTGTAACATACATACTGTATAAAATAGATCGGGCGGCCAATTGCATTGCGTATCCGACATCCCGACGGAGAGCTGCTGAAGGGATTACGGAGTCGGAGTAGCCGACTCGCCGAGCACAGCAGGACCGAGAAAAAAAAAAAAAAAATAGTTTCACTTCTGACACCAATGTAGTGACCTCGCCGGTGACATAATGATGTCGAGTCATTAGTAGTTGAAGGTAGTTTTAATGAACCAAAACCAGGACACTGAAACCCGTAATGTCATAACCGACGGCAGTAAACCGACCCAAAACAAACCCCGGTTACCCCGGCAACCCCCATCACGGTCTCACTCGCGTGCAGGCCCCCACCCTCCTGTTCTTCCAAGGCCCTCCCCCAGCTGACCTAATGATTCGCCCCCACGCTGATTGACAAGAAGAACATTACAATACATGCACATAGAACAACTGGCATAACGGACAACGAAATATAATGCAACACATAACACACAAACTATTTAACTGTCCCAGGGTCGCTACATTACTTTGGCTAAACGGTCCGGGTGGAACTCCGACTTCAAGTTTTAAATTCCGTATTGCAAAACAAGCCTTTACATTCACCATATTAACGCTATGTACGCCACATTTACGAACCGCGGTACACCTCTGTAACCGCACCGAAGTGCCTGTACCGTGACGGTTCGGTACAAATACGTGTACCGTTACACCCCTAATATATATATAGGGTTAACATCTGAGAAACGCTTCCATTCAGAATGCATAGGTTTACATTTTGTTCTGTGGAGCACGGTTATTTTTATTTATTTATTTTCAGTTTTTGAGGTCTGCTTCAAAAATGGAAATATTGACATGTATATAACTAGAGGGTGCACTGTACTATCTGCGCACACCCCTTCTGAAGCCTCTCTCTCTCTCTCTCTCTCTCTCTCTCTCGTTTTGTGGAGGAATTTAATTGTCTGAGAAACAGGCGTTCTGTGGAGCACATTCGTTTCAGTTTTTGAGGAAGTCTGCTTAAAAAAAACGGAAATATTGACATATATATATAACTAAAGGGTAAACTGTACTGTCTGCGCACTCTCTCTTGTCTGAAAAACACTCCCATTCAAAGTGCATTGGTTTACATCTCATTCTGTGTAGCACGGAAATATCGAGAAACGTTCCCACTCTGGGACACGATTCAATAGATTAACTTTCGTGCGCATGAGCACAAAATCGCGTGATACCGGGTTGGACCGTCTGGGTTAGCTGTGCAGAGCGCTAAACACTGGGGACACCGGTCGCAATTCACTTGTTCAAATTTCCGGGATTTATCTACGTAGAACAATCCGGATTTTCCATGTATGGCAATGGTGCAACATTCTCTTCCGGACGGTCAGTGGTTCTACGTCCAGTTATGCCCCGGGCAAGACTATCTTCAAGCGGCGGCGGGGGGGGGGGGGGGGGGGGGGGGGGGGGGGGTAGGTATCGTGAACCTACGGGTTTCAGTGGGGGTTTCATTCCACCTGCTTTCATTCCGTCTGCGCACGGCACCTTCTCAACGAGCAGGAGCGCCTGCAGGGGGCGCCAATTCCCCACAGTGATATGATGGATAATAGAAAACCGCTTCGCAGCCCAGATTATTATTTATTTATTTACTTGGTCGTTCCGCCCCCCACGTGGCTTGAAAAAGTGCCGCCCCGGGCCACCGCCCGGGTGGCCCGTGTCTAAAACCGCCACTGCGGACGGTAACCAATCACAACGGAGTGGGGTTGGCAGAAGGGGGGCGAGGGCGCGGAGAATGACGAAGCCGAGTGTTGACAAAGAATGCTGAAAGCGCCCAGATGAGAGGAAGAGTTCCCGAAAATCGACATAGCTTTTTGTGCTGTGATTCGTGTCAGGCTGCTCTATAGGAGTCATTGATAAGAAATAAGAAATTAAGACCAGAAAAGTAGTATAATAAGATCTTTAGGGGAATCTCTGCTAAGTAACCAAGGCAATTTATCCGACCAAATTAACCTGTCAGGCTTACTTGATCCGTGTTTCAGAGAAGTCCCATCTGTCGGCAACAAGTGTACCATCAGAAGGTTCCTCACGATTTTGTCACAAATGTACATATATGAAGTACAAACAGAGTATATTTTGACTAAGGATCTAAGATTAAATGATGCAAATAAAATAATTAAATTAATTACTATCTATTGTTATCGTGGAAATCTATGTATTCTATCAAAATCTCCCTCCCTCACTCTCATTCCCAACTACTCTCTCTCCCCCTCACTCTCTCTAGATCTCTCTCTCCCCCCCTCCCTCCCCCTCTCTCTAGTTCCCTCTCTTCCCCCTCCCTCCCCCAAAAACTCTCCCCCCCCCTCCCTCTCGATCTCTCTCTCCCCCCTCCCTCCCCTCTCCCCCCTCCCTCTCACTCCCAAAAACTGTCCCCCTCACTCCCTCTCTAGTTCTCTCCCCCCTCCCTCCACCCTCTCTCTAGTTCTCTCCCCCCTCCCTCCCCCCTCTCTCTAGTTCTCTCCCCCTACCTCTCTCTCACTCCCAACCACTCACTCTCCCCCCTCACTACCTCCCTCTCTCTTTCCCTCCCTGTCCATTTCCAACCATTCTATCTCCCCCCTCACTCCCGCTCACTAGATCTCTCTCTCCCTCCCTCCCCCTCTCTAGTTCTCTCCCTCCCTCCCACCCTCCCTCTGGCTCTCACTCCCAACCTCTCCCCCTCCCTCCCTCTCTCTAGCTCTCACTCCCAACCTCTCCCCCTCCCTCCCTCTCTCTAGTTCTCTCTCCCCTCCCTCTGTCCCTCACTCCCAACCACCCTCCCTCCCTCCCTCTCATTCTCTCTCCCTCCCTCTCTGTCTCATACTCCCTCCCTCTAGTTCGCTCTCTCTATCCCCCTCCCTCTGTCCATCACTTTCAACCATTCTCTCTCCTCCTCCCTCTCTCTTTCTAGTTCTCTATTCCCCCTCCCTCTGTCTCTTACTCCCAACCACTCTCTCTGCCCCCCTCAAACGACTTCTATCATGTCCTTCGTTTTAATTTGGGTCACATTGAGGCCCCGTTTACACGAAGGGAAAACGCAGATATTGCCACTTGGTTTGGCCTCTCATTTACACGAAAACGTTTTCTGTGACGTTTTTGTCACAGAAAACGCTGTTTTTGTCACAGAAAACGATCATTTCTAAAAACTCCGGCCAAAGTGGAGATTTCTGAAAACACAGGTTATGTGTTGTCGTGTCAACGGGGGGAAACAGGGTTTTAGGTTCTGAAGCGTCACATTATGCGCCAGGAAATGCTTAACGTCATATGAGCGCCCTATGTTTACAGTTTGTTTGTTACAGGAAGACGCTCGTGTTATTCGAAGTTGTTGATTCTGCGGATTCTGATTGGCTTGCATGGCTTTAATTGCGCTCGACGGCGTATTTATGCGTTTTGATGTAAACGACAACTATTTTGAAAACGATGTGTGCACAATGTTATTTTTGAAAACGGAGGGGGGGAAATATTCGTTTCTATAAATACCCTGCTACGTATAAACGTGGCCCGAGACAAATTTATCACTTGAATAATAAAAGCAAAGTTCAATTCACGGCTCAGAAAAGATTAAGCGTGAAACAGACAAATTCCACAATATTACATCAGAATATTTCTACGGCCTTATGGACACGCCTGATCTCGTCTGATCTCGGAAGCTAAGCATGGTCGGGCCTGGTTAGTATTTGGATGGGAGACCGTCTGGGAATACCAGGTGCTGTAAATGGTGTTGGGTGGTTGCCTATAGGTTGCACTCTTCCCTGTGGCCTCTTCAATCATCAATCCCGATGCCCCAGTGCAGTGACGGGGACACTGCTGTGGAAGGTGCCGTCCTTCGGAGGAGACTTAAAACCGAGGTCCTGACTCAGGGAGGTCATAAAAGATCCCAGGGCACTTATCGCAAAGAATAGGGGCTGACTCATTAATTCCCTCACTCTCCACCTCAAGCTGGTGTGTGGTGAGCGTTCTGGCGCAGATTGGCTGCCGTGCATCACCCAAGTGGGTGCTACACACTGGTGGTGGTTAGTGAGGTTCCCCCTTCACTGTAAAGCGTCATTGATTGTCTAGAAAAGCACCATATCAATTCAATCCATTATTATTATTATTATTACAATAGTAATAAACCAATAAACTAAAGATAATACAAACTGCAGTAAACTGTAGACTTACCTTATCTTTTCTGTGATGAAAATGTGTTGTGCCTTATAAAGTATAAAGTTATAAATGAAAGAGAAAAAAAAGGAGGATAAAGTGTTCCTAAAAAAAGTATATCAATGAAAGGGATTCAGAGTGGATTCAGAGGAAAATCGAGTTCACGGCTGCTCACTGAGAAAGACTGAAGTTCAAATTAGGAGGGAAAGTTCAACATGAGCAAAATAAAGTACTATGACAGGTGGGCCAGACAGCTATTTAAATACCTCAGAGGAACCTCCCCCTCTCAGCAGGCGGCGTCACGTGTTTTCAGGGAAATTTGATTGAAGCCTTGGAAGGGAAGTGACTCATTACAGACAGAAGGTATTTGTCTACACTAGCCTTCCTTCCGATCAAAGTACATCCGCTGATGTGCTTCCTTGCACACAGCATCAACATCAGGGTTTTTTCTAAACAAGGGAACAGGGGCGCTGCGCCCCGATACTCCCGGCGTGCGCCATCCTACCGAATTGCCGAATGAACCTGTCAGACTTGGATCTGTACTTACATGCTGCTGTACAACATACACTATTTCTCAAAACGATCTTTTCTCCGCGAAAATATCCAATCACCACCACCTGACAATGTGTCTGATCCTCAAATAACTTATAATTACTCCAAAAATATTCCGATCCGAATTGGTGTTTCCCAGACCGAGACGACATGCTAACGTTAAAGTTATTAGCAGCTAGCTAGCTAGCTACTATGTATTTGAATGGGTTTTTGGTCTAGGCGCTAAGAACATAGCCTCCCTCTACGCCAGAATGGTGGTCACTCCGGTTCACACGGCTGACTGTGAAAGGGCCTTATCCACCCTCAAAAGGGTGAAGACAAGGCTGGTCATGTTGCTAGGTACGCGTCCTGCGTCCCTGACGCATTAAAATCTGAAAGGACGCACTAAACTCACTATCCATGCGTCCCGGGGACGCATCTCATTTTCCCCATGAAAAACGATACATTGTGAACATTAAACAACTCGTGTTTAATCACAGTAACTGGCCAAAGAAACCTTCTTGTGAGCAGATCGGACAAGCGCTGTTTCAACCCTCTGCGCATCTACTTAGCGCAGACGTGATCCCCTGTACAAAGTATCGCGACATGCTAATTTAGCCGCTACCAAAACAACTAGCTCGTCACCGCTGATTTCATTTCAACAATTAAAAATACGAACTTCATAGTAAATAAACCCACGTTTCCACTGCTCGATGCTGTGCTCATTCGTGTCGAATGAGCAAATCAAATAGGATTTTTTTGCAATCCTTCTGATTGAATATATGTACATTTATGACAAAATCGTGAGGACTAGGCTTGTGACACACACACACACACACACACAAATGTGGCGCTCGCGCGGTAATAGCTCATTGGCGCCACCTAGTGATCATTATGTGCAAATGCACAGCCTCTCATTAAAATGACTTAGGGGTCATTTGACCCCTCTTGCGGCGCTAGGAGTAAGTAAAAATGGCCCGGCGTTTCTAGTGTTAAACATGAACGGTTGAGTACTCCAGCTCTAACCATATCATACCACCATCAAGGAGTTTAACACTATTAATTTAATTTAAGAAATAGAATAATAATAAAAAAGAAACACATTTTTTAAACTGGGGAGTCGACTCGGGACCCATTGAATTTCTCAGGGACCCACCCAACTCGCCACCTGTGGGTCCCGGGGACTCACTACATTGAAAACCTATCAACATCACTGGGTCTACCATGACTAACGCTACCCTGAACCACCTCCTCAGGATCAGTATTGAGGGGCCTGCAATTGATCAATTTGATTTTGACAAGGCAGTGAGCCGTTGGGGCAGTCTCAGGAACAGACGGCTGCTGTTGTGATTTGTCCTACTTAATAAAAATTTAGCCAATATTTTTGAAATTTGTCGTGTTTATTTACAGGGTAAAATGTACCATTTAATCATTATTTTTTCAAAGGCTTCGCGCCGTGGAAGGGGGAGACCCCCCTTCCACACCATCCCCCGCCTCGGTCGCGTTGCTCCCTCGGCTTTGTGCAGGGGTCTGCTCCCTGCTACTTTTTTTTTCTAGAAAAACCCCTGAACATGGTGCTCAAAGATTAATTTTTCGACCACAGTCCCCAGATATTTATACTGCTGCACCACTTCGACAGGTTAATCGTAAAGCACAAGCCCCCCTAGATGATTGAAGGAGGAATACGCCAAAGGAATCATCTGCCTTTTTCCTTACTTGGCTGACCCCCTGAGCAAGCTTAGCTATGTAAGTTACTGCTGCTTTTCTGGTGAAATGGTTTCAAATCAGTCACGTATTTATGGGTGAAAAGTATA
The DNA here is from genome assembly GCF_902167405.1 of Gadus morhua. NCBI lineage: Eukaryota > Metazoa > Chordata > Actinopteri > Gadiformes > Gadidae > Gadus > Gadus morhua. The sequence continues at coordinate 3,188,587 of NC_044056.1, read as the reverse complement.
TTTGTATTTGCATGTTTTTCCCCTTATTTTCAAAGGAACATTTTTATAATGCTGAAGATGGAAGTGGGTATTTGGCTTGGAGAATCAAAACTCTGCAGAAAGAGGTGTCCGAGGGGCGAATGAAACGGTCACGACAACTTCAAACAGGCCAGTGATTAATTTGGAACATGACCACTCTTTTATTTGGTCTAGGTTTTCTTTTGAGTATTAAACTGTATTACACTAGCCTTCCTCCCTCCCTTCCGATCAAAGTACATCCATCTACTTTGCTTCCTTGCACACAGCATCAACATGGTGCTCAAAGATTAATTTTTCGACCACAGTCCCAAGATATTTATACTGCTGCACCACTTCCGCAGGTTAATCGTTCATTAAAACAGGGGAGATGACAGATGGAGATTTTCTAAAATCAATGCACACCTCCTTAGTCTTTGCCACATTAATATTTAAAAAGGATGATTCACACCAGTTCAGAAAATCACTTCCCACAGGACCGTGTTCAGGACTGTCAATGCTGAAGAGGGACACAATAACCGAATCATCATTAAAATGTGGCGCCTGTCATGTCTGCTTCTACGGAAGAGGATTAGGGCCACACATGTAAAGAAGCCTCTGCAGTTCTGACTTTATTCTCAGAATTCTGAGAAAAAAAGTCAGAATTCTGACTTTATTCTCAGAATTCTGAGAATAAAGTCAGAATTCTGAGAATAAAGTAAGAATTCTGACTTTATTCTCCGAATTCTGAGAATAAAGTCAGAATTCTGACTTTAATCTAAGAATTCTGAGAATAAAGTCAGAATTCTGACTTTATTCTCAGAATTCTGACTTTTTTCTCAGAATTCTGAGATTAAAGTCAGAATTCTGAGATTAAAGTCAGAATTCTGACATTAATCTCAGAATTCTGAGATTAAAGTCAGAATTCTGACTTTATTCTCAGAATTGTGAGATTAAAGTCAGAATTCTGACTTTATTCTCAGAATTCTGAGAATAAAGTCAGAATTCTGAGAATAATGTAAGAATTCTGACTTTATTCTCCGAATTCTGAGAATAAAGTCAGAATTCTGACTTTAATCTCAGAATTCTGAGAATAAAGTCAGAATTCAGAAAGCGGTTTTCTATTATCTATCATATCACTGTGGGGAATTGGCGAATTGGCGCCCCCTGGTTGAGAAGGTGCCGTGCGCAGACGGAATGAAAGCAGGTGGAATGAAACCCCCACTGAAACACGTAGGTTCACGATACCTACCCCCCCCCCCCCCCCCCCGCTTGAAGATAGTCTTGCCCGGGGCGTAACTGGACGTAGAACCACTGACCGTCCGGAAGAGAATGTTGCACCATTACCATACATGGAAAATCCGGATTGTTCTACGTAGATAAATCCCGGAAATTTGAACAAGTGAATTGCGACCGGTGTCCCCAGTGTTTAGCGCTCTGCACAGCTAACCCAGACGGTCCAACCCGGTATCACGCGATTTTGTGCTCATGCGCACGAAAGTTAATCTATTGAATCGTGTCCCAGAGTGGGAACGTTTCTCGATATTTCCGTGCTACACAGAATGAGATGTAAACCAATGCACTTTGAATGGGAGTGTTTTTCAGACAAGAGAGAGTGCGCAGACAGTACAGTTTACCCTTTAGTTATATATATATGTCAATATTTCCGTTTTTTTTAAGCAGACTTCCTCAAAAACTGAAACGAATGTGCTCTACAGAACGCCTGTTTCTCAGACAATTAAATTCCTCCACAAAACGAGAGAGAGAGAGAGAGAGAGGCTTCAGAAGGGGTGTGCGCAGATAGTACAGTGCACCCTCTAGTTATATACATGTCAATATTTCCATTTTTGAAGCAGACCTCAAAAACTGAAAATAAATAAATAAAAATAACCGTGCTCCACAGAACAAAATGTAAACCTATGCATTCTGAATGGAAGCGTTTCTCAGATGTTAACCCTATATATATATTAGGGGTGTAACGGTACACGTATTTGTACCGAACCGTCACGGTACAGGCACTTCGGTGCGGTTACAGAGGTGTACCGCGGTTCGTAAATGTGGCGTACATAGCGTTAATATGGTGAATTCTGACTTTTTTCTCAGAATTCTGAGATTAAAGTCAGAATTCTGACATTAATCTCAGAATTCTGAGAAAAAAGTCAGAATTCTGACTTTAAAGTCAGAACTACGGGTATCTGTAAGGACCAACCTCCGTGGGAGAGACACTTTGCTTTATGCAGTAGGAGGAAACCTATGGAAAGCCAAGAAGGCCACAATCCGGCCCTAGAATGGCGCGGTAAAAGTGCAAAACCGCAAGAATTCCGTACGGTTTCCGTACGGATTCCGTACGGTTTTGAACGACTAATAGCCGCGGCTATTAGTCATTCACTCCGGCTATTAGTTATGAACTCCGGCTATTAGTTATTCACTCCGGCTATTAGGTATGCAGAACGAGCCCTCCCTCTTCTTTGCTTGACCACTAAGTTTGAAGGCTGTCTAACCAATCAGTGAAGATTGTGAATACTGGATTTGGTGAGCTTAAATAGGCTACATTTAAGTGACCTTTAGGCCCAATCTCATTCATTTACTCTGTCTCAACCCTACATCTCAACCCTAACCCTCATTGCTCAATCTCATTGCTACCCCTCATTGCTACCCCTTAACGGTCCCCTACCAAATGGGACAACCCTACCCTGTGACGTCATCAAACCCTACCGTGTGACGTCATCAAACCCCACCGTGTGACGTCATCATTAGTCGTTGACCACGTGGATATACAGACGCGACGAGTATTACGCCGGTTCATTTCACAATGCCTTCTTCAGCTGCATTGTTGTCTCTAGCTTGGGTTTTAAACTACTTTCTGAGTTTGAACGCCAATCGGAGCAATCCAAGAAGAAGAAGAGTTTACCAAGGATGTCTTCGACGCATGGGAATGCTTGTGGATCGGTTTGAGGTATGTAGAACAGACTGTGCAACAAGTTTAGTTGTAGTTATCCTAGCAACAACATGCTAAATACTGACGTAAATTTCTTGGCTCATTGTAAAAATCATGCAATTTTAAAGAAAAAAGACTGTCTGAATAGCGACACATGCATTGTATGTAACTACTAATGCGTTTGTGGTTCCCCCCCCCCCCCCCCCCAAACGATCTCCAAACTATTTGGATCGTTTGGGGATGGGGAAGGAAACGCCATGTATATCTGGATTGCCAATTAAATACCTCAGAGGAACCTCCCCCTCTCAGCAGGCGGCGTCACGTGTTTTCAGGGAAATTGGATTGAAGCCTTGGAAGGGAAGTGACTCATTACAGACAGAAGGTATTTGTCTACACTAGCCTTCCTCCCTCCCTTCCGATAAAAGTACATCCGCTGATGTGCTTCCTTGCACACAGCATCAACATGGTGCTCAAAGATTAATTTTTCGACCACAGTCCCAAGATATTTATACTGCTGCACCACTTCGACAGGTTAATCGTAAAGCACAAGCCCCCCTAGGAGATTGAAGGAGGAATACGCCAAAGGAATCATCTGCCTTTTTCCTTGCTTGGCTGACCCCCTGAGCAAGTTTAGCTATGTAAGTTACTGCTGCTTTTCTGGTGAAATGGTTTCAAATCAGTCACGTATTTATGGGAGAAAAGTATATTTGTATTTGCATGTCTTTCCCCTTATTTTCAAAGGAACATTTTTATAATGCTGAAGATGGAAGTGGGTATTTGGCTTGGAGAATCAAAACTCTGCAGAAAGAGGTGTCCGAGGGGCGAATGAAACGGTCACGACAACTTCAAACAGGCCAGTGATTAATTTGGAACATGACCACTCTTTTATTTGGTCTAGGTTTTCTTTTGAGTATTAAACTGTATTACACTAGCCTTCCTCCCTCCCTTCCGATCAAAGTACATCCGCTGATGTGCTTCCTTGCACACAGCATCAACATGGTGCTCAAAGATTAATTTTTCGACCACAGTCCCAAGATATTTATACTGCTGCACCACTTCCGCAGGTTAATCGTTCATTAAAACAGGGGAGATGACAGATGGAGATTTTCTAAAATCAATGCACACCTCCTTAGTCTTTGCCACATTAATATTTAAAAAGGATGATTCACACCAGTTCAGAAAATCACTTCCCACAGGACCGTGTTCAGGACTGTCAATGCTGAAGAGGGACACAATAACCGAATCATCATTAAAATGTGGCGCCTGTCATGTCTGCTTCTACGGAAGAGGATTAGGGCCACACATGTAAAGAAGCCTCTGCAGTTCTGACTTTATTCTCAGAATTCTGAGAAAAAAAGTCAGAATTCTGACTTTATTCTCAGAATTCTGAGAATAAAGTCAGAATTCTGAGAATAAAGTAAGAATAGTCAGAATTCTGACTTTAATCTCAGAATTCTGAGAATAAAGTCTGAATTCTGACTTTATTCTCAGAATTCTGACTTTTTTCTCAGAATTCTGAGATTAAAGTCAGAATTCTGAGATTAAAGTCAGAATTCTGACATTAATCTCAGAATTCTGAGAAAAAAGTCAGAATTCTGAGATTAAAGTCAGAATTCTGACTTTATTCTCCGAATTCTGAGAATAAAGTCAGAATTCTGACTTTAATCTCAGAATTCTGAGAATAAAGTCAGAATTCTGACTTTAATCTCAGAATTCTGACTTTTTTCTCAGAATTCTGAGATTAAAGTCAGAATTCTGACATTAATCTCAGAATTCTGAGAAAAAAGTCAGAATTCTGACTTTAAAGTCAGAACTACGGGTATCTGTAAGGACCAACCTCCGTGGGAGAGACACTTTGCTTTATGCAGTAGGAGGAAACCTATGGAAAGCCAAGAAGGCCACATCCGGCCCTAGAATGGCGCGGTAAAAGTGCAAAACCGCAAGAATTCCGTACGGATTCCGTACGGTTTTGAACGACTAATAGCCGCGGCTATTAGTCATTCACTCCGGCTATTAATTATGAACTCCGGCTATTAGTTATTCACTCCGGCTATTAGGTATGCAGAACGAGCCCTCCCTCTTCTTTGCTTGACCACTAAGTTTGAAGGCTGTCTAACCAATCAGTGAAGATTGTGAATACTGGATTTGGTGAGCTTAAATAGGCTACATTTAAGTGACCTTTAGGCCCAATCTCATTCATTTACTCTGTCTCAACCCTACATCTCAACCCTAACCCTCATTGCTCAATCTCATTGCTACCCCTCATTGCTACCCCTTAACGGTCCCCTACCAAATGGGACAACCCTACCCTGTGACGTCATCAAACCCCACCGTGTGACGTCATCATTAGTCGTTGACCACGTGGATATACAGACGCGACGAGTATTACGCCGGTTCATTTCACAATGCCTTCTTCAGCTGCATTGTTGTCTCTAGCTTGGGTTTTAAACTACTTTCTGAGTTTGAACGCCAATCGGAGCAATCCAAGAAGAAGAAGGGTTTACCAAGGATGTCTTCGACGCATGGGAATGCTTGTGGATCGGTTTGAGGTATGTAGAACAGACTGTGCAACAAGTTTAGTTGTAGTTATCCTAGCAACAACATGCTAAATACTGACGTAAATTTCTTGGCTCATTGTAAAAATCATGCAATTTTAAAGAAAAAAGACTGTCTGAATAGCGACACATGCATTGTATGTAACTACTAATGCGTTTGTGGTTCCCCCCCCCCCCCCCCCAAACGATCTCCAAACTATTTGGATCGTTTGGGGATGGGGAAGGAAACGCCATGTATATCTGGATTGCCAATTAAATACCTCAGAGGAACCTCCCCCTCTCAGCAGGCGGCGTGATTGAAGCCTTGGAAGGGAAGTGACTCATTACAGACAGAAGGTATTTGTCTACACTAGCCTTCCTCCCTCCCTTCCGATCAAAGTACATCCGCTGATGTGCTGCCTTGCACACAGCATCAACATGGTGCTCAAAGATTAATTTTTCGACCACAGTCCCAAGATATTTATACTGCTGCACCACTTCGACAGGTTAATCGTAAAGCACAAGCCCCCCTAGGAGATTGAAGGAGGAATACGCCAAAGGAATCATCTGCCTTTTTCCTTGCTTGGCTGACCCCCTGAGCAAGCTTAGCTATGTAAGTTACTGCTGCTTTTCTGGTGAAATGGTTTCAAATCAGTCACGTATTTATGGGTGAAAAGTATATTTGTATTTGCATGTTTTTCCCCTTATTTTCAAAGGAACATTTTTATAATGCTGACGATGGAAGTGGGTATTTGGCTTGGAGAATCAAAACTCTGCAGAAAGAGGTGTCCGAGGGGCGAATGAAACGGTCACGACAACTTCAAACAGGCCAGTGATTAATTTGGAACATGACCACTCTTTTATTTGGTCTAGGTTTTCTTTTGAGTATTAAACTGTATTACACTAGCCTTCCTCCCTCCCTTCCGATCAAAGTACATCCGCTGATGTGCTTCCTTGCACACAGCATCAACATGGTGCTCAAAGATTAATTTTTCGACCACAGTCCCAAGATATTTATACTGCTGCACCACTTCCGCAGGTTAATCGTTCATTAAAACAGGGGAGATGACAGATGGAGATTTTCTAAAATCAATGCACACCTCCCTAGTCTTTGCCACATTAATATTTAAAAAGGATGATTCACACCAGTTCAGAAAATCACTTCCCACAGGACCGTGTTCAGGACTGTCAATGCTGAAGAGGGAGACAATAACCGAATCATCATTAAAATGTGGCGCCTGTCATGTCTGCTTCTACGGAAGAGGATTAGGGCCACACATGTAAAGAAGCCTCTGCAGTTCTGACTTTATTCTCAGAATTCTGAGAAAAAAAGTCAGAATTCTGACTTTATTCTCAGAATTCTGAGAATAAAGTAAGAATTCTGACTTTTTTCTCAGAATTCTGAGATTAAAGTCAGAAATCTGAGATTAAAGTCAGAATTCTGACATTAATCTCAGAATTCTGAGAAAAAAGTCAGAATTCTGAGATTAAAGTCAGAATTCTGACTTTATTCTCCGAATTCTGAGAATAAAGTCAGAATTCTGACTTTAAAGTCAGAACTACGGGTATCTGTAAGGACCAACCTCCGTGGGAGAGACACTTTGCTTTATGCAGTAGGAGGAAACCTATGGAAAGCCAAGAAGGCCACAATCCGGCCCTAGAATGGCGCGGTAAAAGTGCAAAACCGCAAGAATTCCGTACGGTTTTGAACGACTAATAGCCGCGGCTATTAGTCATTCACTCCGGCTATTAGTTATGAACTCCGGCTATTAGTTATTCACTCCGGCTATTAGGTATGCAGAACGAGCCCTCCCTCTTCTTTGCTTGACCACTAAGTTTGAAGGCTGTCTAACCAATCAGTGAAGATTGTGAATACTGGATTTGGTGAGCTTAAATAGGCTACATTTAAGTGACCTTTAGGCCCAATCTCATTCATTTACTCTGTCTCAACCCTACATCTCAACCCTAACCCTCATTGCTCAATCTCATTGCTACCCCTCATTGCTACCCCTTAACGGTCCCCTACCAAATGGGACAACCCTACCCTGTGACGTCATCAAACCCTACCGTGTGACGTCATCAAACCCCACCGTGTGACGTCATCATTAGTCGTTGACCACGTGGATATACAGACGCGACGAGTATTACGCCGGTTCATTTCACAATGCCTTCTTCAGCTGCATTGTTGTCTCTAGCTTGGGTTTTAAACTACTTTCTGAGTTTGAACGCCAATCGGAGCAATCCAAGAAGAAGAAGAATTTACCAAGGATGTCTTCGACGCATGGGAATGCTTGTGGATCGGTTTGAGGTATGTAGAACAGACTGTGCAACAAGTTTAGTTGTAGTTATCTTAGCAACAAAATGCTAAATACCAGAGGCGGACAGAGTACACAGCTTCCTTACTTGAGTAAAAGTACAGATACCCCTTGCTAAATTTTACTCAAGTACAAGTAAAAGTACTACAGTCAGATGTCTACTTAAGTAAAAGTACTAAAGTACTTGTTTTTAAAAGTACTTGAGTATCAAGAGTACAAGAGTATGTTTTCTAAATATTGCATTACTACTGCCACAGTGCTTACATTTATGTATAGAAACGTCCTACATGGAGTTATGAAAAATGTTAACACCCTGGAGAATGTAAAAGGAATTGAAAGTAAAATCAAGTAATTTTCATCTTTTTACCATGGCAATAGCACAATAGCATACAGTATAACAGTATACTCAAGCAAGAACATAAAAACAATTGCTCAGCTTACATAAATATGCAATATCAGAAAAGAAAATTCAGCTAACAATTCTATGTATGTGTGAGTTTCTCCGTTTTTTTATCAATCAAATCAACAATCGTCTCTCATCTAATTCTGACCATGGAGTTGGCTTTGGCGGAAAGCGAAGGTGATTGCTGATAGGCTGAAGGCTGTCCTAATCAGTTAGAGAGGGAATCACGTTTGAGAGGGAAACAACAAATTGAGGGTTTCCGTGATTTTTCTTTTCTCCTTTTATTTTTCAGAAGGAGTAACGGGTACTCACGGTTATGGATAGAAATGTAACGGAGTAAAGAGTACAATATTTGCCTCTCGAATGTACTTTAGTAAAGTCATGAGTACTCCCAAAAAATGATACTCGAGTAAAGTACAGATCCCTCAAAATTGTACTTAAGTACTGTACTCAAGTAAATGTACTCCGTTACTGTCCGGCTCTGCTAAATACTGACGTAAATTTCTTGGCTCATTGTAAAAATCATGCAATTTTAAAGAAAAAAGACTGTCTGAATAGCGACACATGCATTGTATGTAACTACTAATGCGTTTGTGGTTCCCCCCCCCCCCCCAAACGATCTCCAAACTATTTGGATCGTTTGGGGATGGGGAAGGAAACGCCATGTATATCTGGATTGTTTTCCCCGCAGTTGCAAGTCGTAAAAACCCATTTTCAGAGTAAATGATGTGAACTTATTTCATTTTCCAGACCGAGGGTCCCCAGTACTGCAAGCTGAATCCTAACGTGCCCATACTGCGGTTGTGGTTGAACGTCGAGCTTGAGCTGAAGCAGGACTTCCGCCTCAGCAGACGAGCCATGCATGGTCTGCAGAGGCTTCTACGGAGGGACCAGGACCATGGTTGGGGTCAGGACCTGGAAGTCCTCATCTATGTGTACTGGCTGGCTCATGGACTTTCGTATCGGGTTGTATCCAGTGTGTTCAATGTGCCAAGATCCACAATCCATCGGATCGTCCACAGAGTGGAACACAGCATATGGGTCAACCTGAAGCGAGCCATCTGTTTCCCACACGTAGGAGAGCTTGAGGAAATTGGGCAAGGATTTGCCCAGATTTCAGGGAGCCCAGCCTTCGGCAATGTTGTGGGCGCAATAGATGGCTGCCACATCAGGATCAAACCCCCTCTAAAGCACAGAATCGACTATTTGGACACAAATAGGACACAAAACAGCAGCGCTGTTTTGTGTCCTGGAGCTTCTGGATGCTCTTGCCATAGATCTCAATGAGGAGTGCATTGCAGTAATCCAACCTGGAGGAGACAAAGGGTGGACAAGCTTCCCTGCATCTGCCAGGGTGAGTGTAGCCCGGAGTTTGGCAATGTTCTTGAGGTGGTAGAATGCAGTATTGCGGAGGTGAGTGATATAGGGGTCATAGTTCAGTTGCCAGAGAAAGTGATATTGGTGATGTGGGAGGAGCGGAGCTGATGTGGTGTGCCGATGAGGATGGCTTCTGTCTTAGAGCTCTTTAATTGAAGAAAGTTGAGCTTCATCCACGCTTCTATCTCCTCCAGGCAGTTGGTCAGTGTTGATCTTGGCAGGGGACAAGAGGAAGTGGGGGAGGTTCTGAGGTACAGCTGTGTCTCATCAGCATAGCAATGGTAAGATAACCCATGCCTGCTGATGTCGCTGCCCAGGGGGAGCATGTAGATGGAGAAAAGGGTGGGGCCCAACACCGAGCCCTGGGGGACCCCGCAGGTGACACTGTGTGTGATTTTGCTTTGCCCAGGGCGACGTGCTCGGCTCTGCCGGTGAGGTAAGAGGTGAACCAGTTGTGTGTTTCCTGGGAGTCCGATGGTGTATTGCCGGCGGTGGAGGATGATATTGTGGTCGACTGCGTCAAAAGCAGCTGTTAAATCCAAGAGGATGAGAAGTGATGGCGAACCGGTGTCTGCTGCCATCAGGAGGTCGTTGGTGACCCTGACCAAAGCAGTTTCTGTACTATGGCCAGGGCGGAAACCAGACTGAAATTTCTCAAACAGATTATTTTGTATGAGGTGATCCTGAAGTCGTGCTGCAACTGTTTTCTCCAGAGCCTTTGACAGGAACGGAAGATTGGAGATGGGCCTGTAGTTGGAGAGAACTTCTGGATCCAGGGTGTTTTTTTTTTTTCAATAGTGGTCTGATGACAGCAGTTCTATGTCGTATAGGCATCGCCTTTTAAGGCTATCGGTATTGGACTTTCCCTAGGCGCGTGCCGTAGCACTGAAAAAAATTGAATCCCCGCCGACCAACAGCGTGGGCCTCAATCAAGTCCGCAGTCCGCACATATAAGCGGGCGCCGGCGGACGTTCTGCTCCCATTTTCTTTAGGACGATCCTGTCGCATAATTAGATGGTTATCATGGACTCAAAGAGGATCCGCATCTGCAAGACATGTAACACGGGTTACATCTTGCGTATAGGGGTGTAACGGTACACAAAAGTCACGGTTCGGTACGTACCTCGGTTTTTAAGTCACGGTACGGTACGATACGGTACAGTTAATAGTTAAGGGGAATTAAAAAAAAAAAAAAAAAGCAGCAATGAAAACACCAATAAACTTTGTTATCGCATTTGCATTTCTGAATTCCCAGTGAGCTGGGTTTGTACAGCTCGCTTTTTTTTTCACAGCAACGGTGATAGTAACACCTGGATGGCGCCTTTTCAAATGCGTGTGCATGTTAAAGTGCTGTAAGTAGACACAGAGAGCCCTATCCATAGCCGGACAGCCTGTCGGAGACCCTTTCCGTAGCTTACGCGCACATCCAATATTTTTAACTATGCGTCGAAACCATGGACCTATTGGTCGACGCAACGGAGACGGCAAGGGCTGTGATTGGTCCTCTAACAAAATCATTTCCTGAATCACTTCTTCGGTTTGACTTTGTACCTTAATTACTTTGTACATTGTTTACTTTGCACCAGGACCAATAAAACACCAAATAAGATTTGAAAAGCTTTGGAAGTGTATTTACAACACTGCTTAAATGGTTTGTAACATACATACTGTATAAGATAGATCGGGCGGCCAATTGCATTGCGTATCCGACATCCCGACGGAGAGCTGCTGAAGGGATTACGGAGTCGGAGTAGCATACTTTGGCTACGGTCCGGGTGGAACTCCGACTTCAAGTTTTAAATTCCGTATTGCAAAACAAGCCTTTATATTCACCATATTAACGCTATGTACGCCACATTTACAAACCGCGGTGCACCTCTGTAACCGCACCGAAGTGCCTGTACCGTGACGGTTCGGTACAAATACGTGTACCGTTACACCCCTACTTGCGTATGACGGCCATGAAGTGTGCAAGGGCTGCCTTGGGCATGAAAATGCCCTCTTGGCGCTCTCGCCGCTCTGCCTGTCTCGGCATTGCCGACACTGCCGCTGTCATTGCTGAAGGTGCTGACGACTTTACTTTCCTGCTGGACGTTAACTTCTCTCTCCTTGTGAGCTCAAAGTCAGACGACTCCGACGCGACGAGGAGGGGGCGTCTCCCTCGGCTTCCACTCTCCGAATGGAGAGGTCGGAGCCCGGGGCAGTAGCATTGCCCGTCTCTGCCTCGACCGCACTTCCAGTGGTTGGAGCTTTGGTGGCAGAGCTACCGGGCATTATTGCCGGGGCAGCCGCAAACCGATGTTTTCCGCCATCAGACCGTACTTCAGTGGGGCTGCGGCGGAGCCCGGGAAGCTCGGGGCCCCAGTGAAAAAGGGCGGTTCCGTCGCTGGACCACGCTCTGTGTGCTATTTTTGGCGTGAAGCCAGGGCTCAGCGACCACTGGCCCACTCCCAAAGACCAGCTGACGGCCAAGCTTACAGACAGAGCGCATCAGTGTACGATGTAGCAAGAGGCTGTTATGAATAACATCGCCCTGCTGACGCATAACATCTCCACCATGGCGGTTGACCCTCAAGCCCGGACGGCGGCATGGCAGCACCTCATACAGAGGAACCTGTGGCTGCAGCAGACCCCGGGCATCCCTGAGCCGATGAGGCGACGGTTACTGGAGTGCCCAATCAACCCGGATGGGCTGTTCGGGCCCCATCTGTCGTCTATGGTGGATGAAATGCAGGCTGCTTCCGAGGAGGCAGAGAAATGTCTCCCGCCCTCCGCCTCCACCCCGGCAGCAGCACTCCGCTCCAGGCTCCCGTCGCCACCATAGGCCCCCCGACAGCCACTGTCACGGCGCCGCCGGCAGCTCCTCCACCTGGCCCCCCGGCTTACCAGCCCCGCTCGCCTCCATCGCAGGCTGCGGCCAGCGGCCAGCGAAGGCCCCGGGCAGCAGGCTCATGGGGCAATGTCCCGCCCCACAAGCGCCGGCGATGGCAATTACAGGGCAAGGGAGAAGCGTGTGATAGCGAGAAACACCTCTTTACTAAAGACGGCTGTTTTCTCCCAACACCCCAGTTAACGCCGGAGCCTATCGGCCCGGCCATAACTGTTTCACACACATCTCCCACCACATATATGCAGGCCGTCAATAAACCTTGTGTTATTGATCGAGCCAGCCCTACATTACTTACCCCTCACCACATCATGCCTGGCATGACATGTGGCAAGACGGCCGCTCAAGCGAGCTCTCTGTCTACGAATGACACACAGCTCGCTCACAGTGTCAGCAGTCTGCTGCTGTTACGTATTTTAAGCACATAAGCTGCCCCCACATAGCCATTAGGAAGCAGGACCGAACATATAAGCCGTAAATATCCACAAGGAGAGCAGGACCTTACTGAAGGCTGCAATAGCTACTCCATTCACAGAAGGCAGCACCTCAGACAGGTGAGGAAGACGAGGCTAATACTTCACATAGGCCACGCCCACTTCACATAGACCACGCCCACTTGACGGGCAATAGCGAGTGATTCAGTTGGAGAGGGCAGAGTTCAATAGGTAGAGGGCGGAGAGCCACCGGGCCTAAGCCCGGGGGCTTGAAGTAGATCACGGTATTTTCCTCTCCACGCGTTAGATACAATTCCCTTCCTTAAGCTTCATAGTTACCATACCGAAACATGCCTACTTTAACAAATAAAGTTAAAAGCGACCAAGGATTGGACCACTTTCTTCAAGAAATAACGCAATACTGCCCATTCAGTGTTATTCCTCCTCTCGTCCCAACGCTCAGGAGAGAGGAAGCTACACTCTTGTCACAAGCTGAGCCGGCAGAGCATGCCTCTGCTAATGACGCACACACCCAGCCCTTTCGGGCAGAGCTCCCCATGGGCTGCGAGGAGGACTCTCCCCCTCGCAGCGGCGACAGGGGCTCAAGCTTGGCTCGTTTCAATGACAGGCGCATCAAAACAAGAGGCTGCACAGCCACTTTCAGAGCATTACTCAGAAATGCTGAATGCGTGCACCCTGGCCAAATGGATGGAAAGGCTGCAAGGGTCACACCCTGCAGTTCACCTCCGTCCCGCCACGATTCAACGGGAAGGTGTAAACAACGCTGTCATCCAAGGATCAACAGCTGCAGTGGCGGCTCGCCAAGAGGGCGCTGGGGCGCCGCCCTCCCACCGACCTGCCTCCCTGTTTTTTTTTATTTATTTGTATTTCTATTTTTTTCATTTCTTTTTTTTTATAATGTCTCATTTTGAGAAATAATCTATGTTAATTGCATTCAAATGATGCATTTACTTTAGAATATCTTTTGAATCCTCCATAATAGGTTTTACACCGATTTCTTTTATAATTTTTTTTTTTCAAACAAAATTAATAATGTAATTATAATTAAGAAAAAAAAAAAATCGTAAAATAGGCCACATCTCTGCTCCGTGCGGAAGAGAATCGGCGCGCAGAGAATTTGCGCGCTTCCGGACGCTGTCACCGAGTGTGAGTTGACGGAGAAGATAATGGCGGTTGACCTTGTATCTAAGTTTAAGGCAAAGGCGCCTTTTTGGAAACATTTTGGATTTAAACCAAACGAAAATCGGGAACCGGAGAACCCAAACGAGGCAATATGCAAACTCTGCAACATGAAGGTGGCAGCAGCTGGAGGTAACAATTTACACACGCACCTAAAACTGCACCACAGGAGCGATGCTGATATATCGGCCGATATATATATGTAAAAAAAAAAATCCAGAAACGCGCAACAAAACAAACAGATTTCCCTAACATTGGTTATTTGTAGTTATCCTTTAAATCCTTTTCACTCTCAGCTAACACGTAACAACAGCAAAACTGGACATGGTAGTCATGAATTAAATCATGCTTATCGACTTTAGAGAATTGTTGGGGATGTTCTTTTAATTGTTATTCAAGCAATGTATGTCTCGTGACAGTTGCCAATTTACCATGAACACTCTTGCACACATGAACAACACGATAATCTCCGTCTTTCACTCTGCCTAACTCTGGCTGAATCAGCGGGTTTGGGGCGTTAGAGCGCCCTCTGGTGGACATACCTTTTTTTAATATTCATTTATCGGCCATTATAAATGCCGATACCGAATAGTTTGAAAACTGCCTAATATCGGCCTGCCGATATATCGGTCGGGCTCTAGTCAGGAGTGAGCTGCAGCGTACCCTTTTATCGGTCGAAGAGTTTTCCCTCACAACAGACTTGTAGTCGAGCGCAACGATGGCATCATATATGTCACTGACAGTGCAATTTATCGACCAGGATTGGAAGCTGGCGTCAAAATGCCTCCAGACAAGCTTTTTGCCAGAGGACCACACCGCCGTGAATTTGGCTGATGCCCGGCAGGACGCTCTGCGGGAGTGGGAATTGAGCGCCGGGGTCGGGAGCTGTTTCCCTGTCGACCCCGAGGAAAGGCTAGACCCGGAGGTCCCGCATCCTTATTCCCGATTACGGAAGAACCTTAGTTAATGTATGATTTCCCTTTTTGTGAGCTGCCGGTAATAAAACCCGTTGCACCGCAACCCTGCTTCCTTGTTTAATGCTACTCCAGCTACTCCCTCACGTCCTGTTCGCCATCAGGGAGGTACCCCAGGCCTCCACCGGCTTCACCCCGTTCGAGCTACTCTACGGGAGACGACCGAGAGGGCTCCTCGACATCGCCCGGGACGCCTTGGAGAGCCAACCCTCCACCCACCGCACAATCATCGAGCATGTGGAGCAGGTGCGGGCTGGATGGCGCAGGTGTCGCCCGTGGTCCGGGAGCACCTCGGACGAGCCCAGCAAGCCCAAGCTCGGGTGTAAAACCGGGGGCCCAGCTGAGCACCTTCGACCCGGTAGACCAGGTCCTTGTCCTCATCCCGACCTCCGAGTGCAAGTTCCAGGCCAAATGGCAGGGACCTTATGAAATCATCGCCCGGGTTGGCGAGGTCAATTACCGGGTACGGCAACCGGGAAGACGCAAGACCACCGTACCACATCAACCTGCTGAAGCGGTGGCAAACACTGACCACTCCGTGGGAGCCAACTCTCCTGATGCTGGCCGCTCGACTACCACCTCCCGAGGTCCCAGTGGGGGTGCTGCTTAGCCCGAGCCAGACCCAGGACATGCGGGAGATGGTGCTCCAACATCTGGATGTCTTTTCATAGCGACCCGGCAGGACAACAACCGTCAGCCACGACATCCGGACAGAACCTTTGTAGAACTGGATCGGACCGAGTTGCATTCGCTTTCACATGTAGCGCCCCTTTGCTGTTTTAGGCAAATAATAGGGGGGGGGTAACCTGAATTCTTTAAATAAAATGTTATCACTAACTATTATTGTTTGTGTTTACTTTGTCTTTCTCTGTATGCAATAATAACTAAGTATCAATATTATGATGACACTCAATAACAATCCAAAAAATTGGCTGCAGGATATATCGTCTATGTACGATATATCGATATAATTTCCAAGGATACAAAATTTGACAATATCGTTTCTATCGATATATGCGTTAAAATGGTCAGTTTCCGCCTCAAGCGTCTGTGTTTGCCATGGAGACTGTGAGCGCGACCCCTCCCCCTCCCACTGTCTTTCCGAACGTGCCGTGCGCAAAGACGCCTCATTCCCGCCCCCGCCGCCCCCTCACAACACAACAAGCATGGAGGATACCCGTAAAGAAAAACAGATGAGCAGCCGCTGCAGGTCATCTGTAGAGAGTGTAGCAAAAACGTTGCGGCTAAAAGTGGAAGCACTACAAATCGCGCAGTATGAGGAATGCATAAAACTCTGTGGCTGTGCGGCTGCATCACCGGCTGCGTCAGTTTCTTCTGCCCCGAAACCAGGGCTGGCGCTAGGCAAACTAGGGCAGCAAATGTGTTGGGGGCTCCCTTAATTAATTAATTAAAATATATGAAACAAGCTAAATGAAACCAAACATGTTCCCGAATGGAACTGAGAAGGGGGGGGAGGCGGGGGATTCAAGTTACGGCGCACCGTAGTACGCAGGACAATGCGACGAAGCAAATGCTCTTAATGGTAGCTAATGTGTGTAACCTACAGCTTTATATTGTTTTGCACAGGCGATTTTTTGGATAAGAAGATGAAAAACCGTTCCCTGTTTTTGTAATATGTTAATTCAATTCTGTTGAAAATAAAGATACAAAATCACATGTTGCAGTCATACTGACCCGTGTTTTAATAAAAGTGCTTGCAACATCTCACATGTGGCTTTTGACTTACAAAAAAAACATCTAACCCACTCTACAGAAAATATTGAGATATACATCGTATATCGCCATTTAGCCAAAAAATATCGGGATATCATATTATGCCCATATCTGGCAGCCCTACTTTCAACTTAAATTACTATATTTCAACCACCAATGTACTAAACTTATCTTTTACCTATTAGCTATGGCTATGCATTAAGCCTAATAAGCCATGCCAACACAATGCAGATCCATTTAACTATTTACTTGGAAAACTATAGTTACATCGGTACAACAATATCAATTAGCAAAACAGACCACCTCAACCTATAGTACACATTAAATGAAACAATATTCCACAACCCTTTACCTATAGACAGAGGTGGGTAGGAACGCGCTACATTTACTCCGTTACAAATACTTGAGTAACTTTTTGGATAAATTGTAATTTTAGGAGTAGTTTTATTGCAACATACTTTTACTTTTACTTGAGTAAATATTTGAAGAAAGAACGGTACTTTTACGCCGTTCCATTTGGCTACGTGACGGTCGTTACTTTGTTTTTTTTAGATCTTTTCTTTTATTACATGCGAGATCTATTTCTATCACGTGAATATTCCTTTGCCCAAGTGAAGGAGTTCAAGTACCTCGGGGTCTTGTTCGCGAGTGAGGGTACTATGGAGCGTGAGATTGGCCGGAGAATCGGAGCAGCGGGGGCGGTATTGCGTTCGCTTTACCGCACCGTTGTTACGAAAAGAGAGCTGAGTCGCAAGGCAAAGCTCTCGATCTACCGGTCGATCTTCGTTCCTATCCTCACCTATGGTCATGAGGGTTGGGAGATGGCCGAAAGGACGAGATCGCGGGTACAAGCGGCCGAGAGGCAATTGAATAACGCCTGCACACACACACAGGCACGCACGCACGCACAACGCAGAGTGGTAATCGGGAGAGTTGGGAAAATTCCCTGTGGCCCGTTAACGGGGGGCGCCGGGTCAACATCGACTCGCAACCAATTCGGTTTTGTCTAGAGGAGTAACTGAGCGCCCCCTCCCGAAGTGGCACAGCCCAGGTCGGCCTTGAACTGCGATTGGTCAGAAAGACGTTACAGTTAATGACAACATTGAACTCTCATGCAGGCTCGAACAGAGTGACACACACACACACACACACACACACACACACACACACACACACACACACACACACACACACACACACACACACACACACACGTTGATGTATTTAATTTTGCAAAGATTTAATTTGTTATTGTTTTAGTTCAAGGGTTATACTTTTTTTTTTTAAAGACCTTATTTATTTAATTTAAAAGGATGTTATTTACATTATCTTTATTTGAACATTGCTGTTTTATATTTTGTTGGTGTCTATTTTGTACCATTTGTGTTGCTCTGTTTATTTAAAAAATAAATCGGAGAAACTCAGTACTTGTACTCTTGAGTACTTGAGTAGTCTTTTCACTGCATACTTTTTTACTCTTACTTGAGTAATTATTTTTACGAGTACTTTTACTTCTACTTGAGTAATTCTAATCTTAAAGTAACAGTACTTTTACTTGAGTACATTTTTTAGCTACTCTGCCCACCACTGCCTATAGATCATATAGCCGGCAAATATAACTAAATAATACCTTGGGTAGCCTACTCAATGAGTTACCGAGTCATATGGTGCAGGCCTGATACGAAGCTTGGGATCGTAGAAGCCACAAACACAAAGGCTACTTCGCGCCAATGCGCCGAGAACAAATGAAACTGTCCGCCAGCAACACTGGCCGCCGTCGTTGCCAGGAGCGTGCCGCGCCGGCGGAAAGGTGAGACGTCCTCCAAACCATCAACCGAGATGTCCGGCAGTGACCCGAGTAGTCCCTTGTCCGCCGGACTCCTCCATCCCCCGGTCCTCGTGCTTCAAGCCGAGTAGTCAAAACGATGCGCATTACAGACGTCCGAGCTGGACACCTATGGAGGTAGATTTGTGTCTTTATTATGCAATCAAAAATAATAGGTTTGAGAGCAAAACTTTCCACACTGCAATCAAAAAATAGATTTGAGAGCAAAACTATCGACACTGCAATCAAAAAATGTTTTATTGCAAGATAAATTAATGTGATAAAAAAAATATTAATGGGAATCCAAAAGTTTTGTTTGCAAACCCAAAAGTTTTGTTTGCAAATCCAAAAGTTTTGTTGGCGAATCCAAAAGTTTTGTTTGTGAATCAAAAAGCTTTGTTTGCGAATCCTAAAGTTTAGCTTGCGAATCCAAAAGCTTTGCTTGCTGTTGAGCTGAATCTCGTGGGCGGGACCTACACCGAAAGATGTAAGACACGTCTCTATTGGCCAGTCTCGATCGGAGTGACAGCTTGGCAACATCCGAAAAGCCGCTGCCCCCCGACCGCCTCCAGAAGCAGATTGTCGGCCTGACGGACAGGGTGTTCGTTTGTGCCTCTCAATCCGCGGCGGCGGTCAACAACATCGCCCTGCTCTCCTCTGCCATGGTCTCCTTGTCGGCTGACAGGGAGGCCTACGGGATATTAAGGGCGCGCAAGCGCGCGCACGGGACAAGCTCATAAGGCGAAGCCTAGACGGCGTAGCCTACATGAAATAGAACTCCCTCTCTCGTTACTAACTGTGGATGTTGCCAAGCTGTCACTCCGATCGAGACTAGCCAATAGAGACGTGTCTTACATCTTTCGGCGTAGGTCCCGCCCCCCCAGATTCAGCTCAACAGCAAGCAAAGCTTTTGGATTTGCAAGCAAAACTTTAGGATGCGCAAGCAAAGCTTTTGGATTCGCAAACAAAACTTTTGGATTTGCAAACAAAACTTTTTGGTTTGCAAACAAAACTTTTGGATTCCCATTAATATTTTTTTTATCACATTAATTTATCTTGCAATAAAACATTTTTTGATTGCAGTGTGGAAAGTTTTGCTCCCAAACCTATTTTTTGATTGCAGTGTGGAAAGTTTTGCTCTCAAACCTATTATTTTTGATTGCATAATAAAGACACAAATCTACCTCCATAGACACCTTGAGCAAAGTCCACGACTAATAAACTAGCTCTAGCCGAGTTAGCTTCCTGATCTTCAGCGGTTCAGTCAGAGTTCACGAATTAAGGAGCGGGTAAAAGTCAGCCGCAGGTTCGATATTCGTTGGACATTCGGTTTTCATTTACCCCGCAATCAGCTTTATCAACCCAATTGCATTTCATTACGGCTGTAGTTTGGTGAGGACAGCATAGGACACCGTATCAACAAAAATCACAGTGACATGTTGCTCCTATCGATATCTGTGCGAGAAAAGCTCTTAAATCAACGTCCTGGATGCTGTCTGTTTTAGGGACCGTCTACAAATTACACCCCACAGACTGGTGGCAGAAACGTTTCCATGGAATTGTTTCAGGAAAGAAATCACCACAAATCACTTGAAACATATTTTCTCATTCTGATTGCTGTAGTACTTGCCAATGGTGGGCTTTTACTTACTATGGGTCATTATGTGTTGATATTTTGCATAATAGTGGAACAGGATGAAATTAATAGCTAAAATATTCACCAAAAATCAATAAAAGTACATTTTTTCATTCTGATTGCTGTATTACTTGCCAATGGTTGGCTGTTACTTACTACGGGTTATTATTTGTTGACATTTTGCATTATAGAGAATGAGGATGCAATTTATAGTTTCAAATATTCACCAAAAATCAATGGAAATACATTTTCGCATTCTGATTGCTGTAGTACTTGCCGATGGTGGGCTTTTACTTACTACGGGTCATTATTTGTTGAGATTTTGCATTATAGCGAATGAGGATGCAATTTATAGTTTCAAATATTCACCAAAAATCAATAAAACTACATTTTTCATTCCGATTGCTGTAGTACTTGCCAACGGTTGGCTTTTACTTACTACAGGTCATTATTTGTTGAAATTTTGCATTATAGCAAATTAGGATGTAATTAATAGTTTAAATATTCATCAAAAATCAATGGAAATAAATTTTCGCATTCTGATTGCTGTAGTACTTGCCAATGGTGGGCTTTTACTTACTACGGGTCATTATTTGTTGAGATTTTGCATTATAGCGAATGAGGATGTAATTAATAGTTTCAAATATTCACCAAAAATCAATAAAACTACATTTTTTCAATCTGATTGCTGTAGTACTTGCCAATGGTTGGCTTTTACTTACTACGGGTCATTATTTGTTGAAATTTTGCATTATAGCGAATGAGGATGCAATTAATAGTTTCAAATATTCACAAAAAATCAATGGAAATACATTTTCGCATTCTGATTGCTCTAGTACTTGCCGATGGTGGGCTTTTACTTACTACTGGTCATTATTTGTTGAGATTTTGCATTATAGCGAATGAGGATGCGATTAATAGTTTCAAATATTCACCAAAAATCAATAAAACTAATTTTTTTCATTCTGATTGCTGTAGTACTTGCCAATGGTTGGCTTTTGCTTACTACGGGTCATTATTTGTTGAAATTTTGCATTATAGCGAATGAGGAGGTAATTAATAGTTTCAAATAAAGTCAAAGTAAAAGCCAATTATTGGCAAGTACTACAGCAATCAGAATGAAAAAAATTAGTTTTATTGATTTTTGGTGAATATTTGAAACTATTAATTGCATCCTCATTCGCTATAACGCAAAATTTCAACAAATAATGACCCGTAGCAAGTAAAAGCCCACCATTGGAAAGTACTACAGCAATCAGAATGAAAAAAATTAATTTAATTGATTTTTGGTGAATATTTGAAACTATTAATTACATCCTCATTCGCTATAATGCAAAATTTCAACAAATAATGACCCGTAGTAAGTAAAAGACAACCATTGGCAAGTACTACAGCAATCAGAATGAAAAAATGTAGTTTTATTGAGTTTTGGTGAATATGTGAAACTATTAATTGCATCCTGTTTCACTATTATGTAAAATATGAACAAATACTGACCCGTAGTAAGTAAAAGCCCACCATTGGCAAGTACTACAGCAATCAGAATGAAAAAATGTAGTTTTATTGATTTTTGGTGAATATTTGAAACTATTAATTGCATCCTCATTCGCTATAATGCAAAATTTCAACAAATAATGACCCGTAGTAAGTAAAAGCCCACCATTGGCAAGTACTACAGCAATCAGAATGCGAAAATGTATTTCCATTGATTTTTGGTGAATATTTGAAACTATTAATGGCATCCTCATTCGCTATAATGCAAAATTTCAACAAATAATGACCCGTAGTAAGTAAAAGCCCACCATTGGCAAGTACTGCAGCAATCAGAATGCGAAAACGTATTTCCATTGATTTTTGGTGAATATTTGAAACATCTAATTGCATCCTGTTTCACTATTATGTAAAATATGAACAAATACTGACCCGTAGTAAGTAAAAGCCCACCATTGGCAAGTACTACAGCAATCAGAATGCGAAAATGTATTTACATTGATTTTTGGTGAATATTTGAAACCATTAATGGCATCCTCATTCGCTATAATGCAAAATTTCAACAAATAATGACCCGTAGTAAGTAAAAGCCCACCATTGGCAAGTACTACAGCAATCAGAATGCGAAAACGTATTTCCATAGATTTTTGGTGAATATTTGAAACTTTTAATTGCATCCTGTTTCACTATTATGTAAAATATGAACAAATACTGACCCGTAGTAGGTAAAAGCCCACCATTGGCAAGTACTACAGCAATCAGAATACGAAAATGTATTTACATTGATTTTTGGTGAATATTTGAAACCATTGATTGCATCCTCATTCGCTATAATGCAAAACTTCAACAAATAATGACCCGTAGTAAGTAAAAGCCCACCATTGGCAAGTACTACAGCAATCAGAATACGAAAATGTATTTACATTGATTTTTTGTTGAATATTTGAAACTATTAATTGCATCCTCATTCGCTATAATGCAAAATGTCAACAAATAATGACCCGTAGTAGGTAAAAGCCAACCATTGGCAAGTACCACAGCAATCAGAATGAAAAAATTTAGTTTTATTGATTTTTGGTGAATATTTGAAACTATTAATTGCATCCTCAATCGCTATAATGCAAAATTTCAACAAATAATGACCCGTAGTAAGCAAAAGCCAACCATTGGCAAGTACTACAGCAATCAGAATGAAAAAATGTAGTTTTATTGAGTTTTGGTGAATATTTAAAACTATTAATTGCATCCTGTTTCACTATTATGTAAAATATGAACAAATACTGACCCGTAGTAAGTAAAAGCCCACCATTGGCAAGTACTACAGCAATCAGAATGAGAAAATGTATTTCTATTGAGTTTTGGTGAATATTGGAAACTATTAATTGCATCCTCATTCGCTATAATGCAAAATGTCAACAAATAATGACCTGTAGTAAATAAAAGACCCCCTACTGGCAAGTACTACAGCAATCAGAATGAGAATATGTGTTTTTATTGATTATTGGTGATTTCTTTCCTGAAACAATTCCATGGTAACGTCTATGTCACCAGTCCGTGGGGTGTAATTTGTGGACGGTCCCTAAAACAGATTGCAGCCGGACCGTAATTACAGCGCTGTTCTTGCACAGATATCGATAGCAACAACTAATTTCGGTGTGATTTTTTGTCAGTACGCTGTCCTATATTGTCCTCAACATACTACACCCGTAATATAGTGCAATTTTGTTGATTAAGCCGATTGCTGGATTAATCCGATTGCAAAACTGAATATCCGGCGAATATCCAACCTGCTGCTAACTTTTACCCGCTGAATTAAGGCACCATAACACAACTACACTACTGTACAATGCTTCCGTAAGAGTCACTAGTCGTTCGTCTAACAACATTAACAATGCTTTACTGAGTGTTTTACCCAAGTAAACTATAGCTGTGTCATGGAGCTCATCTCAACATGTCTCCTCCCGTTTTTCCCCCGTCGTTCCTTTTTTCGGTCCCCACACTTCGTCATGACCCTTCACCTTACACTCGTTTCTCATTGGCTTGGAAAATGAACAAAATGCAAACTTTACATTTGAATTTCTTCGTACAAGCTTTTTAAAATATTCTTAAAACATTCCAAAACATCATGAACAAAGTGATAAAGAAAACAAAATACAATTTACATCATGTAAATAACAATGCATGAACTGTATGAACCTCTGACATATCATATGCATAGTTTTTAACCTTTTAATTCCTATTTATTCTATTAATGAACTTATTCTACTTATACTTCTATTATTACTTATTAATCAATGAACTTATAATAGTTAGACCTTAATTTCCAAAGGGCTACACACACCTCAAGCGGACCGTATCAGGGTTTGTTTTGAAGCGAACCGAGACAAGCCGTTCAGGGAGGACTCGGTCGGCTGATTTGGTTCACATCGAAGTGAGGTGGTTGCATTCATACCAACGAAAAACGTACCGAACCAAGGGAACCAAACTTGTTTAGTGCGCACTAAATGCTGTTGGTGTGAAAGCACGAATAAACTGCTGAAACAGAAGTATCGTCATGTAATCCATTGATTTCAACAATGTAACTGTATTCTAAATACCAGCTATTTAAATTGTGACTGTAACGGAATACAGTTAGCTATAATTTGTATTCTGAATGCGTGACGCCGGTACATGTATTCCGTTACTCCCCAACATTGTGGATGGAGAGTTAAAAAGTTCGAATTTGACCAATGACTGTGGGGTAAATCCAAGGGCGTCAGTTTTTTAGAAGTGGTTGGGACAATAACCATAAGGTTGAGTGTGGTTTGAAAAGTGCTGGGTACCCTTATGAAAGCTATTCATCCATTCAACGCTGCATTACAATATGCTCTACAGTGTATTGTCAGGTGCTGAAAATCCTATATAAAAGTTGAAAACCACAGTTTGTGTTTTGGCTTATTTTGCAAAATGGCGTTGGAAACACCAAGGTATTGGCTCGGGATATGTAATACTAATACACACAGGACAAAGAACAGTGTTGGCAATTTAACACTTATCTTGACATCAACAAAGTTTACCAGACAAACAATGCCAGACTGTATGGAGACTACACCGGACTCGACTGTTACCCCTCCCCCGGAAAGGAAGCCTCGGAAGCGGTGTGCGAGGAAGCAGAAGAGGGGCAAGCGCGGAGGTATCCGGGCTAGGCTAGCGGCTAGCCCAATTCGCCCAGCCATACCATCCATCATCCTAGCAAACATACGCTCCTTGGACAATAAAATGGATCATATCAGACTGCTTTGCTCAACTAATCGGACAGTGAGTAACTGCTGTATGCTTGTTTTCACTGAAACATGGCTCAATGACAACATCCCCGACTCCGCTGTACAACTGGAACAGCTGACATGCTATAGAGCTGACAGAGCCCTCGTACACGGAGGCAAGACCCGAGGGGGCGGGGTCTGTGTTTACATCCGTGATGCGTGGTGCCGTGATGCTGTAGTGGTATGTAAACACTGTTCACCACTGGCGGAGGTTATGATAATTAAGTGCCGTCCTTATTACCTACCGAGGGAATTTACTGCGATTCTGCTGGTTGCGGTATACATCCCCCCAACCTCCAACACCAGTGACAGGTACGCGGCACTTTGTGAATTATATCAAGCCATCAGTGAACAACAGACAGCACACCCAGATGGATTCACCATTCTCGCTGGAGATTTTAACCATGCAAATCCAAAAACTGTCCTTCCAAAACTCTACCAGCATGTCAATTTCCCTACAAGAGGAGGAAACACTTTGGACCAAGTTTTCACTTCACACAAGGGAGCATACAAGGCCTCCCCTCTCCCCCACATCGGACTCTCTGATCACATCACTGTGATGCTAATCCCAGCATACAGACCGAGAGTAAAAATCACTAAGCCGGTCCGGAAACAGGTACGTGTGTGGCCAGAGGGGGCCACCTCTGCTCTTCAGGACTGTTTTGCAACAACAGACTGGGAAATGTTTAAACAAGCAGCCACATACAACAGCCACACTGACATTAATGAATACACAGACACTGTTACCGCTTACATCAGTAAGTGCATTGATGATGTGACCCACACAAAGACCATCGTCACTCGGGCTAACCAGAAGCCATGGCTGACAGGGGATGTCC
The DNA here is from genome assembly GCF_902167405.1 of Gadus morhua. Classification (NCBI taxonomy): domain Eukaryota; kingdom Metazoa; phylum Chordata; class Actinopteri; order Gadiformes; family Gadidae; genus Gadus; species Gadus morhua. Next base: position 3,162,704 of record NC_044056.1, on the reverse strand, counting down.
ATCGGCTGCTGAGGGCCAGAGACAACGCCTTCAAAGCTGGGGAGGAAACTGGCCTGAGAACAGCAAGAGCCAACCTGTCCCGTGGCATCAGGAAAGCAAAACAGGACTATACAAAAAAGTTAACCTGCCACTTTAAAGACAGCAGAGACACGCGGAACCTGTGGAAGGGCATTCGGACCATCACAGACTACAAGCCCGCGCCACAGATCTGCGATGACAACATCTCTCTGCTCAACAACCTCAACAGCTTCTTTGCACGGTTCGAAGCAACTAACAACACAAGCCCAAAGAAAACTCCACCCCTTCCCCACGATCAGGTTCTGTGCCTGTCCGCTGCCAGTGTGAAGAGGATATTCGCCACTATCAATTCACGAAAAGCAACAGGCCCAGACAACATTCCAGGCCGGGTGTTGAAGGACTGCGCTGAGGAGTTAAAGAATGTCTTCACTGACGTCTTTAACATTTCTTTGAGGCAAGCTGTAGTTCCGTCACATTTCAAGGCCACTATCATCATACCTGTGCCAAAGAAACCTGCTCCATCCTGCTTCAATGACTACCGACCCGTTGCACTGACCCCCATCTTGATGAAGTGTTTTGAACGGCTAGTTATGTCACACATCAAGTCCTCCCTCCCAGCCACCCTAGACCCCTACCAGTTTGCTTATCGAGCCAAACGGTCCACCGAGGATGCGATCTGCTCTGCTCTCCACCCTGCCCTCACCCACCTGGACACAACAGACTCATACGTCAGAATGCTGTTCTTAGATTTTAGTTCCGCATTCAACACCATCATCCCACAACAACTTATCTGTAAACTGGTCCAGCTGGGGCTCAGCACCTCGCTTTGCAACTGGGTGCTGGACTTCCTCAGCGAGAGGCCACAGACAGTACGGGTCGGCAATAACACCTCGAGCAGCATCACACTCAGCACTGGGGCCCCCCAAGGCTGTGTGCTCTCGCCCCTGCTCTTCACCCTGCTGACTCATGACTGCACACCAACCTACAGCACCAATCACATGGTGAAGTTTGCGGATGATACCACTCTGGTGGGTCTCATCACTAAGAACGATGAGACCAGCTATAGGAAGGAGGTCAACCTTCTGACCATGTGGTGCAGCAACAACAACCTCCTGCTGAATGTCAGCAAAACTAAGGAGATTGTTGTTGACTTCAGGAGACGCCACACTGAGCACCCACCACTGACCATCGATGGTGCGGCAGTGGAGCGAGTGAGTGGCACAAAATTCCTGGGGGTGTACATCAGCGACGACCTCTCCTGGACCACCAACACTGCATCACTGGCGAAGAAAGCCCATCAGCGCCTCTACTTCCTCCGAAAATTGAAGCAAGCACGAGCCCCCCCATCAATCATGTGCACATTCTACCGAGGCACCATTGAGAGCATCCTGTTCAGCTGCATCACCGTGTGGGGCGGGAGCTGCACTGAATACAGCAGGAAAGCCCTGCAGCGCGTGGTTAACACAGCTGAAAAGATCATCGGTGCCCCACTCCCCTCCATGCAACACACATACAGCACTTGCCTCACCCGCAAAGCGACCAGGATTGTGAGCGAGGCCAGCCATCCCGCTCACAGTCTGTTCACCCTCCTGCCCTCTGGAAGAAGGTATCGGAGCCTGCATGCCCGCACCACCAGACTCAAAAACAGCTTCATCCACCAGGCTGTCAAGAAACTAAATTCTCTCCCCTCTCTCCCCTCAGCCACATCAACAGGGCTGTCAGTAAGCTGAGATACCCCCCCCCCCTGCTTTCTGCCTTGCTACACTGTGGACTAACTGTATTTGCAATATTACTATTACTATTACTAGTTTAAATACACACCATACAGACTGAAATTGCTGCTATTATTTATTTATTTATCTATTTAAAAAATGCACTACTACATGACTTTTTGCTGCCAGTATTGACTGCCTCTTTGCACAAATATTTTTACTTATTTTATTCATACAGAACTCCTATATTTTATGTCATTGTCTATCTTGTCTATTTTTAGTGTTGTCTCGTATATTTGTGTTTGTGCCTTTGCACTTGTTATATGTTCACCGCGGGATAGGGGGAAACGTTTTCTCGATTCCCTCACATGTCTTGTACATGTGAAGTGTTGACAATAAAGCTGACTTTGACTTTGACTTTTTTTAAAGAGGGTACGAAATGAAACGAGGTACTGAGCATCAGCCTTTTGAAGACGAGCAAGGGCTGCTGGTAGCATATGTTATGCTGTATTAAAAAAAGAAGAAAAATACAAGCACCCAGAGGAGAATTGCATCGGCCAAATCCTGACCACCAGTAAACACTCGCGAAGGACCAATGTAGACTTCACTCGTGACAACATCATAAGCAAATTGCCCGCAAATAAAATCCCTATACAGTTTCGGATAATCACACAGGTTATGCAAGAACATTTATGTCAGGATAGGCCTGCCAGGCTCCAAGTCTAACGTCACATATCTCAATCAGACAAAACAACTATAACCACATTGGCATAGCAATCGCACCGTTTGTAGCTGCTACTAGCTGCAATCATTATGCATACTAGCTGGAGCACCAACCAGAATCAGATCACAATCGCTTAGGACCGTGGGTAACCTTTGGCCTGGTCATCATGAGCAAACAAAACTAGAACTGCAAGCAGTTATGCAGGGGTCCAAGAAGTGTGCATTTCGCCGGCACAACGCGACAAGAAATGTGCGTTTCGCCGGCACAACGCGAAGCAAGTATTCAAAACGCTACCGTGAACAACATGTGGATATAAAGGTTTTGACTGTGGGAGCTTCGGTGTGGGAGTTATAGCCTGAAACGCGTTTTCAGAACATTCCATTGGCCAAATAGGAGATAGACAATGTCATCGTTTTTTTGCACCCCCTTGTGGCGAATTTTTCCAAAGACAATTTTCCTTTTCCAAATAACTCCCGCCCACATTAATAATTCTTGGCCATATTGTCTATATAGACTAGGGATTGCCCGTTGATGGTTTCCCTTGAGTTTGAAGAACATTCCTCTGGCAAATGAGAAGATATACAATTTCCTCGTTTATTGCGCCCCCTTATGGCGAAAATTTCCGATTTTTTTATCGAACGCCATTAAGTGGAGCATCGACATGTCTCAAAAAATTGGACTTGATCCGATGTCTAATTTTGGATTTCTTTGGATTTTTGATATTCCACGTCTAATTTAGCTTATAAACAAATATTCAAAACGCTACCGTTTCGTAATCGAAGGTCGGATCAAAAAGTGTTTGAGTTTTTCTTTTCGTGTGCGTCTGAAGATGTCGTGTGCAAAGTTTGGTGTTGATTGGTCGAGAAATGTGGGAGGAGTATGGAAAAAACACTTTTGCGGTTTTCGCGATTTTGCGAAAAAAAATTCTAGACGCAAATGGGCGTGGCCTATGCCAAAAGATGCAGCAGACTCCAGTGAATAAGTGGGTACAAGTTTTTGACTGTGGGAGGTTCGGTGTGGGAGTTATAGCCCCAAACGCGTCTTTCCTTGGTATAGCGCCACCTAGTGGCCGGCGTGTCTGGATTTGGTCGTCTGCGTAGTATTCACGGACCTGGATCTAGTGATGCAATTGGCGCGTGTGCACCATTTACTGTTTGGGCTGTGGTACCACTTCTAGATGGGAAGTATAATAATAATAATCCTTACAAAAACAATAGGGATCCAACCTGTTGGCTTGGACCCCTAACCAGCAGCAAAGTTTAAGTAAACCAATTTCTTACCTTATGTGGCCCTCCACATGCAGGCTAGATGATGTATCCATATCGTTATCCAGTGTCACAAACATGCTTTTTACAGGAAGCAAAAGGACCGGCTATTTTCTGAATAAAAATGTTAATTTTTGGCTGTCCGTCTTCAAACTTCTCCGTTATAACGCTGTGTACAGACAGCACACGTTCACCCTCCTCCCCCCCCTCCCCCTTGCGATGACATTAAATATTATTTAACAAATTAAAAACAAGAGGCTTAAGTCGCAAGGCTATTTAACTGGATCCATAATGTCTCAGAGAAAAGCAGGAACTAATATAAAATCAAAAATGCGCTGTAAGTGCAGAGAAACCTACAAATCACCTTGTTTTACGATGTTTGATATTAACTCAGTTAACTGCTAGTTCTCATCTATTGCTAACGTTAAGCTAGCAGTAACGGTGCAGTAAGCTACATATCGGCTTTAGCTACAGTCTATGCTTTGGCTACTACAAATTTCTGTCTTCCACTTTTATTGGTTGAGTGGAATACCTTTTAAAAAAAGGTCCTATGTTCCCCGTTTTCCACAAAAAGGGTCCTATGTTCCCCTGTAGCCATACATACCGGGGAGCATACGACCCTTTTTCGGAAAAGCGGGGCACATAAGCGGGGCACATGTTCCCCGCAATCTATCAATCTTTAAAATATTCAAACTTTGACGCGACATTCGCGTGATGACAGCCAATCGGCGTTCAACAGCGTGGCCACTGAGTGACATGTGTAACGTAACAGCCAATCAGCGTTCAACCGGCCAACTCAGAGCAGTGCAGTCCGGGGTGAACTGCAGCATGGAGGAGAAAGTGATTGTTGCCGTTTGCGACTCCCGGAGCTCTTTATATGATAGTATATAATATAATATAATTGTATAATAATATCACGGCCAAAAGCTCTGTGCGCCTCCGGATGGCCGTAGCGCGCGGAGCTCTCGTAGGGATTGGGCTTCTCAGGGTTTGTTTACCGGCGTATGAATAGACTGCGTCAGGTTCTCCGACGTCTCTCCCTCTTCCACAAAAGGTAATGACATGCAATGGTAGTTATCTCGGCCGGAATTTGGCAGTAATGGTGGATAAAGTGACAGACCGGGGAACATAGAACCCTTTTTTTTAAAAAAGGATCCTATGTTCCCCGGTCACATACATATCGGGGAACATAGGACCCTTATTGGGAAAAGCGGTCTCATACAAAGAGGGGAACATAGGCAGTCTCATACAAAGAGGGGAACATAGGACCCGGGGAACATAGACACGCTCCCGTACTAGAAGTCATAAAAGCTAGGCTAGGAAAGCTAGCCTTCCAAGTTCACGTTCCATCAGGTCACAATGTTCGATCTGAATGCGCCACCATGGGAATGCACCGACTCCACTGTCATTTTGCAACACCATGTTTCTACAGTGGCTGCCAGTCGACAACTCAAACGACTAGATACCAAATTGCGTTTTTCACATGTTTGCAATCTGCGGATTTACCACTAGATGGCAGGTATGCATGCTGTGTGGATGTCTTTGTGCGCGCAGACTCGACGATTTCGGATGTTGGGATTTTTTCGGTCGCAATTGGTTGGAACATTTTTAAAAGTGGTGGGGACAAAATTCGTATTTGAAATAGTCGTGGGGACATGTCCCCCCCGCCCCCCCCGTAAGCGACGCCTATGGGTAAATCTCTGTAGAGGTCGCAAAGCATAAAAATCCACTCTGCGCAGGCTGGAATCCACTCCACGAAGTCTATCCAGCCAAGAGTGCAGAGATCTCGCGGTATTTCCCGTGTTGATGTTAGCTGGAGAGACGGCGCTTCGATGACGTGTCAGACGCGCGACGGATGACCAGAGAGACGGGATGTTTATAGCAAAGGAGCTATGATGAAGTTTATGGACTGAATTTTCGGCCGGAGCCTCTAGGAATGTAACGAGGGCGGTGGAGACGTCAAGGTTCATTGATGATGGGGTTGTTCAATCCAAGAGTGGTTAAATCCAAGAGTGGCAAATCCAAGATACAGAGGGCTCTTTTCCCGGTGGGGCAAAGATTGACAGCTGGAAGACGTCTGAAGCAGGTAGGGGCCTAGCTGGCAGCGGTTGAAAAAAGTCTTACGACCACTTATTACCTTCACTCGTTATTTAGAATGGTTTAATCGTTTCCTAGTATTATTTCAATAATTTAGAAGACAGTTTTGTTACTTTTTGATTTGTAAAATAAATACAATATTTTTTTGGACATGGGAGTTTTTGAAATTATTGGAAGCGAGTCGAGCTGACCTCCCCTTAATCTACCCACGGCCAGCCAAGACGGCATCCTTAATTCAAACATGCTGTTTAATTTGGCCTTAATTGGCTACTGATGCAAAAAATCTGATCCTCCACAATTAATATAAATATACATATCGATATCGATATCTATTGATATAGATAGATATATATACTTCTGAGAAACACACAGCGATTAAGAACATTATACAGCATACATATTTAATATTATACAGTATTATTTAGTTGAGCAGGTGAACTGCCACTTTATGCCATCCACCCAGGGGCGGGTCGATGGCGGATGTTTTTTAATAATTATATTGCCATCTTGTGGACATGAGCAGTAAATACACCACATAGGTCAAACCAATGGATTCCCAAGTAGTCCACTCGTAGAACAAGATCCATTTAGGGTTTTTCATCTTTTTATTTCCTCATTTATATTTTAATTGTAAATATGCTTTATTACAAAATAGTCACATGATCAAATTGCAAAGAAACCTACCTGGGAGAAAGCATAACAATCAACAGTCAGATTGACCAAGTAATTAAACTATTGGGCTGTAATGTTGGGAAAAAATCAAACAAATGCTTCCTTCTGGATTTTTTTTTTTTCATTGAAATGATGGCACCCCCTCTTAATAGGCTTCTGCAGTATATCCAAATTCAGTACGTTCATTCATACCTAAAACAAATCTCACAGCTTTCATTTAATCACAATCAATGTATTTGCTACAAAACACTGTATACTGAATGAAGCAACAATGGTCGGTACATGATGACGTTCAACAAACGCCTGCAGCAATCCGTCCCCAAATTCTTGTAACATTTGAAAGATCATTTCATTGACACCAATATAACTAAACTAACATTTTTTCTTTGTACACAGCGACATTTATGAAAGAGAATGCTTGATATAAGCGTATGTCAACGCGTTGCTTGTTAAAGAACAGAAAAGAATCAGCTGAACACGAGCTGTAACAAGCTACTCTGACATGGAGCTACCGCGGGTTAGTGCTACATCTTCTTACACGACCGTCAAGGACAACAGCACAGTTTATAAAGGCTAATTCATTACAGTTATAAAATATGTGAGCAATCACTCATGCGTGTCGTTTGGTCAGCTGAATCTATCTTTGTACGTTGTGTTTATTTATCTCCAAGGGCCGTATTCACAAAGTATTTTACCCCCTTATGGCATTGCAACATCCTGATTTCTCTTCAAATCCATTCACAGATCGGTATCAAGTGTATTTTTCAAGGACATTTTTTTAGACTTGTAGCTAAGAAAGAGCCGTTTCCATTGACAATACATTGCCGTGACAATACAATACATTGCCATTGACAATACATCGCCATGCAAAGGTCCATAAACCCAAAACAGCACACAAGGAAAGCTATTGCGTCTCGTCTTACTTGATATTGAAAGGAAAAAGCACACTTTTAGAGTTAGGGTCATTTTGCATCACAGGCTAAAGAAGGGGCCTGGCAACATATGTTTTCACGCATCGAGATTCCTCCCACGTCTGTCGGGAATCATCGAGGACCTTATGGGAGGGACTGCAAAAGGGTTGTTATAATACTAAAATACTTTGTGAATGTCTCTTTGACCTGAAAACGTCTGTAAAAACTTGTAAAAGTGAATCTAAAATGCGTGTTTCGGCAGCTCAGCCTTGGCATCGAGTCAACTCTAACGGATGTGTCTTGTCTGGTCAGCAATCTTTTAAGCAACACATTTTGAAAACTCACATGTCTACTGCGTATGTATACCCTCCCTCACCTCCCTTCAAGCCTTGAGCACAGGAGGGGCTTGTTAGCAGGGTTCTACGTTACAGCCGCGGATCTCCTTCCGATCCTTACAGCTGGCAACCTTGGCTTTCTTCTTCACCAGCATGAAGCGCTCCTGGATACCCCCGCCGCAGGACTTGGTACAGCCCGTCCAGCCGGTCCACGGCTGCATCCGGCACCCTGTTGGAATAAACCATTGGTGTTTGAGGGGGGTAGGAGAAAAACCTTAGCGGTCCAAATATCCCCAGACAGCTGGGTAGTCGAATCGACGAACCAGGGAGGAAAAATAAGCAGACGTTGAGATTTTGTGCCACAATCTTTGTGTTTTAAATGAAATATAAATGTTAAAAGAATTAAACAAATAGGCCTATACAGTGCAAAGATAAGTTATATTTAAGTAACAAGTTCAAAGTTTTCTCTGCCTTACATTATTTCAACTGTACCAAACTGCGCACGTTTTCTTTGGACAGGAACTGTGTGTGTGCGTGCGTGCGTGCGTGCGTGCGTGTACGTGTGTGTGTGTGTGTGCCACCATTAACCTGGTTGTTCCTCCACTGCTGCGTCTCTCCCCTGTTTGCCCCTTCGCCTCCTCTTCCCACCTCCACCTCCTCCACCTCCACCTCTCTCCTCTTTCGTCTTGGCCCGGCACTTGCGGACCTTGCACTTCTTCCTCTGCACGGTCTCGGGGCAGGCGCTGCCGCCGGGGCCCGGCTCCAGCTTCACCATGCGGCTGCGGAGGGTGTGGCCCTTACCGCACGACTTGTTGCACTCGGACCACTCGGACCACTCGGACACCATGCAGTCCACAGCTGCCCACCGCAGGGAGACGGCGCAAAGAGCATCAGACGTTACAATAATGACCACAATGCACTTCATTTACAAAGCGGCAGGGCTTGGTTACTGGTGGTTAAAGAGGTATGGGTTATAGGTGGCTAAGTGTAGGTATTAGGTTATATGTTGTTAAGTGTAGGTATTAGGTTAGTAGTGGTTTAGTGTAGCTATTGGGGTAAGTGATGGTTTAGTCTAGGCATTAGGGTAGAGATGGTTGAGTGTGGTATTAGGTTATTGTTAAGTAAAGGTATACGGTGAGGTCAGCTGTGTCCGTTTAGACCTTTGGAGACAGATGTTTGTAACGTTTACAGAGGAGGGCTGTGTGTCTTACGGCACTCGGGCAGCATGCACTTGTCGCTCTGCTCCAGCTCCTCTGAGCAGGACGCCGGCCCCGACTTCAGCATCCGCTGGCGGGTCCGCATCCCCACGCCACACGACACGCTGCAGCCCCCCCAGTCCGACCACGGGGACAGCATGCAGGGCGCTGCGCCTGCACACACACACACACACACACACACACACACACACACACACACACACACACACACACACACACACACACACACACACACACACACACACACACACACACACAGACACACTCACACAGACACATACACACACATACGCGCACACAGACATACAAACGCACACACACACAGACATACAAACGCACACACACACAGACATACAAACGCACACACACACAGACACCCACACACACAAACAGACAAACAGACAAACACACATACACACACAAGCAAACTAATATGTTACAGCACTCTAGGAATCCAGGTATCTCTCACAGTAAGACCTTGGGTCCATTTCAAATGTCTCCATTGGGGCTAACATAAGCAATAGAAATAGCTTCTGCTAGGATTCCTTCTCACCGCAGTCTGGCATCATGCACTTGTCCACCTCGAGCACCTCCGCTTTGCACATGGATCCGTCCAGAGGCGGCATCTTCACCATGCGCTCTCGCCTTCTCATTCCCAGCCCACAGGTGGCGCTGCAGGGGTCCCACTCGCCCCACTCGGTCACAATGCAGCTGCTGGGAGCTGAACCACAAACATACGCAAACACACATCATAATCAGAACCAACCCCATCCGGCCCAATGGCCTATTATCTGTGCCGCTACTGAGAAATATACACATAATATAATACAACATAAACGTGTCCACTACAGTATTGCATGACTGTAGATACTTTGCATTCACCTTGCGGCATTGCAAGTGTCGGGAAAAACTCCCAAAGTGCACCTCAGTGCCATAACATCCCAGCTATTGGGTCTTGATGAATGTGAGCTGCCTACATCTGACCAGCAGATGGCAGCATTTCCTTATTTTCCCTTCCTCTTCGTTCAGGCTCCTCTGATCAGTATAGCGCAGGGTAATGAAGGAAACATGGGCCGTTTTTATACAGTTCCTAGATAATTAAATTTGAATGGGTTCATTTCAGATATCGTATGCATGGCAGAGAAGAAAATCTATAAAACCATTGCATTTAATCACAAATTAGTTATTTAAAGCCAATACAACAAGATTTTGCATAATTACAACAGAGATAGCAGTTGCATCTGTCCTAGGCCTGCATTCAATAGTAAACCTTAACTAACCTTAACCCTTAACTTGGCAACTACTACATCTGGGAGGCTGTCTGTCCCAACTGCAGGCGGACGCGCGCACACACACACACACACACACACAGTAACACCACCAGGGGGACACACACACACACTGTTCCACAACCAGGGGGACTCTCACACACACACACACACACACACACACACACACACACACACACACACACACACACACACACACACACACACACACACACACACACACACACACACACACACACACACACACACCACCAGGGGACTCACAGCACTCGGCGTTGACCTGGCACTTCTCCGTCTCCTCGGTGTGCAGCTGGCAGAGGGCGCCGTCCTCCGGGTACTGCTGGACGTAGCGCTCCCGCGACCGCATGCCCATCCCACAGGAGGCGCTGCAGGCCGACCAGCCGATCCACTCCGACATCATACAGGCGGACGGCTCTGAGCGGCGCGGGGGGGGGCACAGTGAGGGTGTGAGGACGGGTTCCCTGTTTCCCATGCTGATTATATATTATTATTATTATTATTAGGGGTCCGAGCAGCGAAGTTTCTGTTGTTTCTGTAACGTTTTTTCCCCCCCTCAAATTCTGTAAAAGCCATACTGCAGCCTATACCGTAAGTCGAAGACTCTTGACATTTTCAGGTATGGTTACCAATGACCCCCACTACCCATTGTGGTACTGCACCAAAAGTATTGCGCTATCGAAAAAAAAAATCATGAATTAGGCTTATTTCTCCTCACCAGATTGACCTGGACTCAGAATTCTTTCATAATATTAATCTCTAGAATCAGATCCATATTATATATATATATGATGCGTGATAACAATGGGCTGTTCTGGAGCGAGGAGGGCGATCATCATTAATAATTATTCCTTTATTGATGAAGTTTCAATGATATATTGTCTCTTCATAAATATAATCAATAAACAAATCTATTATTTACTTCAATGGACCCCAGCCTCCTACCCAGAATGCATCAGCCCTTTAATACCTGCTGCTCCGGGGCGGGGGGGCAGATGTAAGCTCATCAAAGGGGATGCAGCGAAGGAGAAAGTGAGATATTATGGTATGGATTCTTTCATTTCCATAACCCCCCCCCCCCCCATCGACTTCGGCAGGACAAATTGAAAGCCCTAGCGGCCCAGCTGACCGGAGGCCAACAGGGCAGCACTAGGTGATTACTTCATTAGTTATGAGGACCAAATGAGGGCTTTAGAGTGACAAAGTGTGGTATCAATCGCTGTAAGGTACAGGACTCAGCCCCCCAGAGCTCCAGCATTACCCTAAGTGAACGTAAAGTAAACACGCTCAGGAACATAAAAACCACCAACGCAAACGTCTGCGCCTCCATCCAATGAGCCGCGGCGTCCTGTTGGTGCATTTGTGTGTGTGAAGTTGATTGTTTGGTAATTTGTGTGGGCGTCTGTTTGTTTGTGCACGTGCGTGCGCATGTGTATGTATGTGTGTGTTTGGTTGAGGGTTTGTTTGATTGTCAAACTGTGGTGTGTTTGTTTGTGTGTTTGTGTGGTTGATTGTTTGTTTGTTGAGCAATTTGTGTGTGTGCCTGTTTGTGTGTATGTGTGCTCATGTGTATGTGTGAAGGTGAAGGTTTGTTTGTCAATCTGTGGTGTGTGTGTGTGCGCGCGCGTGCGTGTTTGTCTACTCTGCAGTGGAGACTCAGAGTGGCAGTCCTGAACATTGTCAAATCCACTCAATGGAAATAGAGAATGGGGAAGTCTCTGGGCGTTTGGTTAGGGTTAGGGTTAGTCTCTGGCTTAGGGTTAGGGTTAGTCTCCGGGTTTTGGCAGAGATTGGACGTAAACACAACGTAGACCTTTGTGGTCATTTTTGGTGGACCGAGCCTCGATCCAAAGTGAAGTCTGTTGACGCAGGATTTGTAATCCGACTTTCAGCTGATACAAATTGGAACAACCAAGGAAAAGTGAGAGGTGGGAGAGGGAGGGAGAGCGGAGACAGAGAGAGATACACAGGCAGAGAGAGAGAGGGGGGGAGTGAGAGGGAGAGAGAGACAGAGACAGAGAGAGAGAGAGAGAGAGAGGGGGAGTTAGAGGGAGAGAGAGAGAGAGAGAGACAGAGACAGAGACAGAGACAGAGACAGAGAGAGAGAGAGAGAGAGAGAGAGAGAGAGAGAGAGAGAGAGAGAGAGAGGGGAGTTAGAGAGGGAGAGAGAGAGAGAGAGAGAGAGAGAGACAGAGACCTAGAGGGTGGAGACAGTAAGAGAGAATTAGAGCGAGAGGGTTAGAGCAAGAGACAAAGAGAGCGAGAGACAGAGACAGAGAGACAGACAGAGAAAGCGAGAGTTAGAGCGACAGAGAGAGAGAGAGCAGTCAATTAAAGTCGAAGAAGAGAGGAGCGGGAAGGGAGACACAGACCAGTCCGACAAAGAGGCTGTCAGCAAAGTGAGAGGGAAAAGAAAACCGCTGGCTTGGATAACTGCCAGCCCGACATGTTCGGATGACGCACCGTCGACTTCATTATTTGTCTACTGATAAAGTGGACACAACACAACACAACACACACACACACACACACACACACACACACACACACACACACACACACACACACACACACACACACACACACACACACACACACACACACACACACACACACACACACACGGAAGGGGGAGCAGTGCTGGAAGCTAGTCTTTGTTCACAGGAGAGGGCATGTACTGCCTTGTCAGAGAGACGAGAACTTGGCTGTCATGGGAGGGTTGACCAACACTCCTGGTGATACAAGTCTCTCCATCTCCACCCCCCCCCCCCCCCCCCCCCCCCCCCCCATCTGTCTTCCTGATTCAACCATTCATTCATCAGTATGCTTACTTTACCTCATTATCATGTCGTAGCCATAATGTAGTGCCCACTGTTATTCTGATCACGACTCTATGCCTTGTTTTAATCCTTCACGTACCTGACCTCGTCAGTGTTCAAAGGATCAGCCGACTCATTAGCTTTATGCTACGTCTCCTGGGGGATGGATCTATGTGTCTGCAACCATCCCATCCCGGCGGCGGGCATCAGAATCAGCTCATTTATGTGAGGAATAATGGAAATCCATAATTAACTTCTAATTATGTTGCCAAGATTATGTTCCCATGTTTGATTCAGGCATCAGAAAATCATGTTCCCTTCAATCCATTGCAATCGCGCATCACTTCTAAAGTGTATTCTTGTATTAAAACTGTATTGTATGTTGTCTATTGTGACCTTCAAACCAAATTAGTGGGCGGAGTCTATTTAATGGTTAGCACTTAGATTATGGGGACGGCAAAGCTAGGAAACCACACAAAACAGTGTTGGGGCCGAGGGCTGGGGAGGAAGGCCACGTCCCTCCAGGCCTACTACCATCCGTTTAATAGGGGATTTTGAGATGTATATTCATGGACATCATGTACACTGTCCTGATCCATCCCTCTGCGATATGTCGTGGTTATTTAACCCTTTTTAAATCCAGTTTACCATCCCGTTAAACGAGGCTTCACGCAACACAACACAAATCGCTTGCATGGGTCTACCACTACTGCCATTTGCGTGCGCGGGCTGTGTACTACTACAAACCGCCACTAGATGGCGCCGTTCCTCACCCTCCAGGCTGCAGCCGGGAGCCATGCAGGGCTGGAAGTCCTGCGTGCGGGGACAGGCCACGGTGGGGTCCAGCTGGGCCTTCAGCATCCTCTGCCTCATCCTGCGGCCCTTGTCGCAGGTGGCGCTGCTGCAGGCCGACCAGGGAGACCAGGCCGAGTAGATGCAGGTCTCAGGGGCGTCGTCCTCTGGGGGCGAGAGGGAGGTTAGGGTCGGGGTTGGGTCAGGGTTGGGGTTAGTCAGAGGGGGTGGGCAGAGGGGAACGAGGGGAAGAGAGCAGGAGCAGGTGTGGGGGGAAGGGGGGAGGAGGGGAATAAGGAGAGAGAAGGAGGAGACAAGAGGAAGTGAGGAGGAGAAATCAGAAGGGGAAGAGAGAAGGAGGAGAGAAGAGAGAAGGAGCAGAGAGAAGATAGGAGAGAAGGAGGAGAGAGGAGAGAAGGAGGAGGATACGTGTTTCGAGCGAAGGAGGGAAGAGGGGACAGAAGGAAGCTGAGATGCGAGAAGGATGAAAGAGGAGAGGAGAGAGAAGAGAGCGCAGATGAAGGACAGCGAGGCCATGGTTTTCTGTGCTGGATGGCCACTGGCCTCAGGGTGCTACCCGGTCCACTGCCCAGAGTCTGTCTGGCCGGGCCGCCTTTCAAACACTCTCTCAGGGCCAGCTGGGTCCATCCCTCAAAACATGACTTTGTTGTATCAAATATAATATCCCTTTCAAAATCACCCAGTCGCGATATCAATAAGACTCCTGGAGATTTTGATATCCAACCCAGTCCATGGAAGACTCCTCACAAACATCTGCTCAGGCATAAGCATATGAGAGAGAGAGAGAGAGAGAGAGAGAGAGAGAGAGAGAGAGAGAGAGAGAGAGAGAGAAAGAGAGAAAGAGAGAAAGAGAGAAAGAGAGAAAGAGAGAAAGAGAGAGAGAGAGAGAGAGAGAGAGAGAGAGAGAGAGAGAGAGAGAGAGAGAGAGAGAGAGACAGAGACAGAGAGAGACAGAGAGAGACAGAGACAGAGAGAGAGACAGAGAGACAGAGAGACAGAGAGACAGAGAGACAGAGAGAGAGAGAGAGAGAGAGACAGAGAGAGACAGCAAGAGAGAGACACCAACAGCAAGAGAGAGAGAGACACCGAAGGCATGGGAGGGAGAAATCAAGAAAGCAAGAAATGAGCGAGAGAGACAGCAGGAGCATGAGAGAGCGAGAGTAAGAGACAGAGAGAGACAGAGAGAGAGACAGAGAGAGAGACAGCGTGAGAGACATTGAGAGGGACAGCGAGAGAGAGAGACAGCGTGAGAGACATTGAGAGAGACAGCGAGAGAGAGAGACAGCGAAAGAGACATTGAGAGAGACAGCGAGAGAGAGAAGCCAGATGAGAAAGTGGTGACACAGGAGATGAGGAAACAAAGAGCTATCTTTGCAATTCAGTTTTTTTTTCCCAGACCAAGATAATACTTCCCAGATCCCCAGACCAAGATAATACATCCCGGATCAGCGTTGTTAGGTCCTAGCAAGCAAGAATAAGGGTGCACTCACACTAGGCTATCTGGCCGTGGCCGTTGGCCGTCGCAACTGTAGCCTGGCCACGGTAGGCTCTTGTACATACGTCATCACGTCGTAAGTAACACGTCATCACCAATCGTCCGCTGCATGGACCATAATAAAGTCTGCCGCCAGTCAGAGTTTAAACAACAATGGACAACAACACAGAGAACACAGTTCACGCTTCGCTGAGTCTGTTGCTTATTTGGAGCCGTTCTCAGATAGCGACCACTCTCACTGCTGATTTTTTCGAGTACGCAAACAAGCGTAAACATCGCTCGAAGCCATGTTTACCGTTTAATGGGAAAGAAGGCTCGTCGCCTTTATTATGTCCGTGGTCGTCGCATGGACTATACGTCATCCAGCTCAGGTTGCGTAGCCGTGCGTGTGCGCGTGTCGGCTCATTAGCATCTGTACCGTAGCGGCCCGGACCGTAGCAGCACACCTCTCCCTAGTGGCCAAGTTGGCCTGGCCTGGCCAGACTGGCAGATTTGAGCACGGTCAGGTGTGAAAACGGCCACGGCCATGGCCAGATGGCCTAGTGTGAATGCACCCCAAGTAACTAAATGAGTCAGCATACGATTCAGAATGGACTCAAGCATTTGGGCTCCCCTCTCTCCCCGTGTGTATCCGTCCCGTTACCGACGACGACCGCAGGGTAACTGGCAGGACACGGTGGTGCACATAGTTGTGTTGGGTGTCAACAGTGATCTGCCCAGTGCCCCAGAGATTAAGACGAATTACCAGAGACGGTGGAAAGTTTTGCGAACACTGACAAAACGTTGATGAACGGCTACACCATGCCCACAATCATACGTACACACACACACACACACATCAGTCCAGCAGGAATGTTTCACAATTAGTAGGTGCGATCAAACTGTCATACATCTTGTTTTCGTGTGTGTGTGTGTGTGTGTGTGTGTGTGTGTGTGTGTGTGTGTGTGTGTGTGTGTGTGTGTGTGTGTGTGTGTGTGTGTGTGTGTGTGTGTGTGTGTGTGTGTGTGTGTGTGTGTGTGTGTGTGTGTGTGTGTGTGTGTGCGCGCGCGCGCGCACGTCCGTGTGTCACACCTTTTTCCTGCTCCTGCTGTCCAATGTCGGCTACGATGTCATCCACCAAGTCTGGCACGGTATTACACTGCTCTCCCTGGGAACACACACACACACAGACACACGTACACACACACACAAGCTCAAATTGTTTACATGGATGCACATCATATGATGATAATCCTTCAAGCAAAGTGGAGAAGCTGCCTTTATCCATTAACCACCAAAGCTATGGAATACATCTGTACATCAAGCAGGCGAGCTCACTGGATATCTTTAAAAAATATCTAAAAACATACCTCTATATGAGAGCGTTTAGCAACGGAGGACGGGTTGGGTAATTCATAATTTTTTCTTTATTTTTCCTTTTAATTTTTCCTTTAGTATTGTGTTAAATGTTTCTGATCTTTTAAAATGCTAATCACTTTGAGCTGCATTCTGTGTATGAAAGGTGCTACACAAATAAAGTTTTGTTATTATTATTATAATAAGGTGAATATCAACAAATTATTAATTTAAAGCAATAATTTATCGAAATATTCACTGGCACACACACACACACACACACACACACACACCACACACACACACACACACACACACACACACAGGCGCGTACCTTCCTAGCGATCCGTTCCACCACCACCCTGGCTAGCGATGGCATGGCTCCCCCCAGGGGGTCGTAGAAGGGGCTCTGGGGGTGGTCCAGTCGGCTCAGGGGTCGGATCCTGTCCTGGGGGACCGTGGGCTTGTTGGGAGACTGATACAAACAAACAAACAAACAAACAGACAGACGGACAGATTGGCACGGCTTAGCATGAGGATATAAGCCGAGGCCCTGTAACGATCGGTCATGATGCCTCTCTCGAACTCATCTTAACGCCTGAAGTACTTTAAGAACATTTCCACTCCCCATCTGATCAGGAATGCAAATAGCAACAAGTGGTAATCAACACTCCCGCTGAAGTTGAAAGGTTGAACGGAAAAAAGAAACCGGTAAAGAGAGTGCGCGTGAGCATGTACTAATTGGGCGGATGATTTTGGTCGTATTTATTTTCGGGAATCAGTGTTTGCAATCATGAGGACTCAATGGTGGAAGCCCTGGCTCATCGATGTTATTGCAATCAGTGTGTGTGTGTGTGTGTGTGGGTGTGTGTGGGATGTGTGTGGGATGTGTACTCATGTTTTGTGTTGAACTTGGACAACTGCAGTGTTTTCCTCCATCATTAAGTGGAAAGGGCTCTTTTCAGAGAGGGCAGTGTGCCGCATGGAGGAGGGGGGCTCATTAGTGCAGAGACCAAGCAGTAGGTAGGCATTATGTATAGCGCTAAACACAGCCCTCCGACACAATTAAGAGAGAAGGCCCACGGAGCTCAGCCCCGCCGCCTCGAAGGAACTCACAGGAGTCAAACTGCTCCGATATATCGGCTAGGAGAAGACTTCTCGTGCATGTTATTGTGGCACTTTCCTTCACTTGCTGCGAAGACCCACATTTAAAACGCACCGGTAGGACGCAATTACTGAGAGACACACACACACACCATGTAGTAGCCTTGAACGTGCCTGCTGAGAATAAGGAAATCAGGAAATGCGAACCGTGCCAACCGCACAAATAGACATACAGAGGTGAATCCATTTGGCCATTATATTGCACAACCGTTTTCTACCCGTTCTTATTATAAAGTATCTGACTTTAGTTGAATAATAAAAACAATAATCCATACGGTTACTGCTGTGAAGGCTAGAAGATGAGGGGGTTGGACCCACTTTGTTTATTTTTAAGGCTAAAAATACAACTTTTTACCTTTCAGATATACATATATATATACATATTATGGTTCTCAAGTCTATTGTCTATGATATAATTATACCATAAACCCATTGGTTCAGATGACCCCCGATGCGGTCATCAGTTAGAAGAGTGACTGGGTTTACGTGACAGATGCTATGTGACACAGATTATAGACTTTCTATCCATCAACCGTCTGGCATAAGGTCGGCTGTCAGATTGATAAGACAATGTATCATTGATCATTTATCTAACACTGCTTTGTTAAGACGTCCACAGAATGGGAAGGCTCGTCTCCTTTAGACTGCAACTGGATAAAAAAAAAAAAAAAACATCCACTAAAGACTACAAAGTCTGAAAAGTATCCGACATTACCCATTCTCTTTGTACTTTAACCAATCAGCCGATTGACTCTCCCTGTTCTACATTCTCAGCCGGGGTTTCGGAAGACTTCCTTCGGTGTGGCTGAACGCGACCGTAAACCAGAGTGTAAAACCGTCACTCATTACAGAAGTAGGACAGCCACACTGGTTTGTCGTGCCGGAACAATAAAGTATTCTCTTTGTAGAGACCGCATCCCCCTTTCCCCCCTGGTGGGACTACCGCACCCCACAAATCAATAGGAAATCAATAAATCAATAATGTGGCTTCAGATAGGTTACCCCTCTAAATAATACACCTCTAGACAACACGAAATAGGGTATGAATTATGCAACAATAATATAATGAAAACGATTTCATAATGTTTCTCTGTGCAAATCTTTTTTCTACGCATAGATATAAACTCGAACTTAATGATCAGTCAGAAATCCCTCCAAAAAGAAGGAAAAGGAACAGAAACATGATGGCTTTTACAAAGCTTACCAGTAGAATTGTATGCTTATTCAACCTCTGAGCGGTGTATTGTTTGTACTCCTATGTGCGTACTATAGATTGAAAGCAGGCCCGCAATTGTTGGTGGTGTGCGGTGGGTACGTAATAAGTTACTTTGCTGCGCACGGTGTGAGAGCAGTCCATTCTTGAATACACACTTAATAGCACACGAGCGCATTAATTAAAGCAGCACCAAGGAAATGTGCTGCGAGACAGCGGGTCATAAACTGAACCAAAGCAAGCTTTGTTTATGTTGTTTTTTTGGGATTGTAAGAACATTTACTGCGCTCTCTCTCATGAAGCTCTACTCTAATCATTTATTCATGAGGCGCTGATTCCGTTAAAATATGTAATAAATTGCTCGCTCAGGAGGCACCAGAAAAGCACAAATAAGAATGAAAACTTGCTGTTACGAGGTGACAATTAGAATTGAGTTTCAATAGGGATGGGGCTTACTCTCTGCACTGGAAAGTCCCACACACAGGGCGACTGGACTCTTCTCTAATGGAGGCATTGCAAACGGCACGTAGCTCATGACATGCTGTTTATACAACTTATTAAGCCAGACTGGGAGAGTGGTCGACGGCTGGAGCCTTTCACATGTGGTTCAGTCCACGCTGCTCACGCCAGTGCACTTAGCACATGTTCCGGCACAAGGGAACCATTGGGAAACAAAGCAACTCGCCATTTATTTGTTATCCTCTGTATTCATATACCTGGGGTACATTTTACTCTGAGAATCAATAAAGAAGATTCAAGGACCATTAAGGGCTTCAGGGCTGGAGACAGAATTATGTATTTTGCTTTGTACCAGAAATAACAAGATACTAAGCATGTTATGTATTGCACGCTGTGTGCAAACTGCAGCAACTCTGCATCCTCTTAGCACAGTTTCACTGAAAGCCTACCGCTAACCCATGAAGGGTTATACATCAATATAGAACGAATTGTCGAGACTACTGTTGATGCAACTACCACTCATAATATGACCAAACTTTTTTTTTTTTTTCTTTGGCTCAAAACAAAGAAGCAGTAGCCTGACCGCTATGTTCAAAGCAGTATGTTTGTTATGTTCATCGTTTAATTGCACTATAGGCTTTTTTTTTGTATCGTCCTGTTTTGATCAGTATATTTGCCAATATTGTTATCAATAAAAAAACATTTGCAAAAGGCAAGCCGATGCACTTCTCCAATAATAATTAATAATAACACATAGTAATATAGACTCATATCACATCAAACCTCACACAACAGGATCAAACGCACACATTAAGAGAATGTGCACATTTTCTAAATCTATGAACCCTCATGACTCATCCCACACAGAGCCCAGAGCCCCCCCCCCCCCCCCCCCCCCCCAGAGTCAACACCACACACCTCGTAGGTGACGCCACTGTCGGTGCCGGCGTCCCAGGGCAGCAGCTCCGCCTCCATCCTCTGGACCCAGCCGCACTCCGGGGTGCAGAGGTCCTCCTTGGTCAGCCCCACGTTCCAGTCGGGGCTCGGGCCCAGCATGGTGAGGAACGACATCAGGTGGCGCACGCGGTCCACCGAGAACTCCGCCGAAGGGGGCGCCCGCCTGGAGGGGGGGGGAGGGGGGGACCAGGAGTCACATGATGATGCTGAGTGGTACCAGAGTTCAGTACCGGGGACATAAACCCATAAGAGTACCTGTTTGCTATACACGGGCAGAACAGAGGTGGGCGGGGTGTTTGTGCATTACTGTTGTCAGATTTAATTTTGTGTCGGACTGTTGAACTCCCCGTCCGATGCACAGATGCTCTTTATTGGCCACATTTAAGCAGCGTTGATTGCACAGGGTTTCAACAAGAACGCTATTGGCTTTATTATAGCGGTAAATTGTCTGGGAGCAATATGCTCGCCGTTTGTAATTGAGCAATATTTCTCCGTATCAGTGAAACAACTTTAACGAGGGCTTCGTGCCAGTGCGAAATGTTTGATGTGTGTAGGTAAGCCCAAGAATGTAATGTGTTTGTGAGTTTGTGGTCTGTATTCTCTGTCTGGAAATTAACGGGTACCAAGAATACACAACTTGAAGTCGAGAAAAGGCTTTAACAAATACGTATACGTGTGCACACGTATAACTTATAATCAGAAATAATAGTTCTGAAATAGCATGAAACACCTTTTGATGGTGTTATGTGAACAGGGGTGTGTGTGTGTGTGTGTGTGTGTGTGTGTGTGTGTGTGTGTGTGTGTGTGTGTGTGTGGCCGTGGCCGTGTGTGGCCGTTTGGCCGTGTGGCCGTGTGGCCGTGTGGCCATGTGTGTGTGTGTGTGTGGCCGTGCATATTAACCCGATATATAGTGCGGTTAATAACCCTCCTGTGTCAACTGCGTCAACCCTGCATTGGTTATAAGCTCTTTGTGCAAGGTGCACACAAATAAACGCAACTCTGCTGTAACCGCATGAAGCTGATCCTAGACTGAGCTCTTAATTCAGTATTAAGCTAACAACATGGCTTTAATCAAACACCAATTTATTAGAGCATCACTTCCAAACTCTTTCGCATCGACATTGAACGGAAATACTTACAGATTGAGAGGCTGCCATGCAGGCCATTGAGCCTTGGTTTTAATCACAGTCAGTACTTCATCTGCCTGCAGAGAGAGCGAGAGAGAGCAAGAAGGGGACGGAGAGAACAAAAGAGCGGTTAACACAGAGTGGGGGCAATGCGCGGAGAGACGCAGGACAACATTCTGACCATAAAAAGGTCAAAATTGGCTAAATGGACAAGGGCTGAAAGCCCCTGCTTCAGGGGAGCCTCGGAGGTTTTGAAAAGGATGAGAGAGACAAGACAGCACATGCTGTGTATACCTCAAGCCCACACGACAGCTGGAGGTAATCTATGACTGTAAACATCCTACTGCACAGACCGCACTCAGGGCCAGCCAAACCCAAGCAATCAGGGCTGCACTGTAGGATTGCCACTTAAACAAACATACCACTATCTTTCTTTCTTTTTTTAAAGCATGCCTGCACGCGCGCGCGCGCGCACACACACACACACACACACACACACACACACACACACACACACACACACACACACACACACACACACACACACACACACACACACACACACACACACACACACACACACACACACACACACACAGGACCTCCCCACACCTCAAGGGCTCTTCTCTCTCGGCACACTGTGTGGAGAACCGAGGCAGACAGGAACACACAACACTGCCAAACAGAGACAGTCACAAGGACACCCACATCCCGTGAAGTATAGACAGACACACAGAGATACAAAGACACACATCGTGTGTGAAGCAGACAGACAGACACGCATGGCCACCCTCAAACCACCTGACGGAAAAGACAAGATGTCAAAGGACCCGCACACACACTGCCAAAGGAACAACAATAACAACACCCCCCCACCCCAAAGTAAAATAAAGCACATACCTGGATAGAATGACAAAATTGAAACACCTATGTACTGAGATCAAGAAACACGTGGGAAGAAGGAAATGTGGCATAGTCTGGTGGAGACTCATTTGATATAAACTATTTCTGGGTCAGGTAAAGTATTATTTTCCATCTAGATGCTGAACCACTGGGTATCTAGATGCTGAACCACTGGGTATCTAGATGCTGAACCACTGGGTATCTAGATGCTGAACCACTGGGTATCTAGAGGCTGAACCACTGGGTATCTAGAGGCTGAACCACTGGGTATCTAAAGGCTGAACCACTGGGTATCTAGATGCTGAACCACTGGGTATCTAGAGGCTGAACCACTGGGTATCTAGATGCTGAACCACTGGGTATCTAGAGGCTGAACCACTGGGTATCTAGATGCTGAACCACTGGGTATCTAGAGGCTGAACCACTGGGTATCTAGAGGCTGAACCACTGGGTATCTAGAGGCTGAACCACTGGTTATCTAGATGATGAACCACTGGGTATCTAGATGCTGAACCACTGGGTATCTAGAGGCTGAACCACTGGGTATCTAGATGCTGAACCACTGGGTATCCAGATGCTGAACCACTGGGTATCCAGATGCTGAACCACTGGGTATCTAGATGCTGAACCACTGGGTATCTAGATGCTGAACCACTGGGTATCTAGATGCTGAACCACTGGGTATCTAGATGCTGAACCACTGGGTATCTAGAGGCTGAACACTGGGTATCTAGATGCTGAACCACTGGGTATCTAGATGCTGAACCACTGGGTATCTAGATGCTGAACCACTGGGTATCTAGAGGCTGAACCACTGGGTATCTAGATGCTGAACCACTGGGTATCTAGATGCTGAACCACTGGGTATCTAGATGCTGAACACTGGGTATCTAGATGCTGAACCACTGGGTATCTAGATGCTGAACCACTGGGTATCTAGATGCTGAACCACTGGGTATCTAGAGGCTGAACCACTGGGTATCTAGATGATGAACCACTGGGTATCTAGATGATGAACCACTGGGTATCTAGATGCTGAACCACTGGGTATCTAGATGCTGAACCACTGGGTATCTAGATGCTGAACCACTGGGTATCTAGATGCTGAACCACTGGGTATCTAGATGCTGAACCACTGGGTATCTAGAGGCTGAACCACTGGGTATCTAGATGCTGAACCACTGGGTATCTAGATGCTGAACCACTGGGTATCTAGATGAACCACTGGGTATCTAGAGGCTGAACCACTGGGTATCTAGATGATGAACCACTGGGTATCTAGATGCTGAACCACTGGGTATCTAGAGGCTGAACCACTGGGTATCTAGATGATGAACCACTGGGTATCCAGATGCTGAACACTGGGTATCTAGATGCTGAACCACTGGGTATCTAGATGCTGAACCACTGGGTATCTAGATGCTGAACCACTGGGTATCTAGAGGCTGAACCACTGGGTATCTAGAGGCTGAACCACTGGGTATCTAGATGCTGAACCACTGGGTATCTAGATGCTGAACCACTGGGTATCTAGAGGCTGAACCACTGGGTATCTAGAGGCTGAACCACTGGGTATCTAGAGGCTGAACCACTGGGTATCTAGAGGCTGAACCACTGGGTATCTAGATGCTGAACCACTGGGTATCTAGGTTCATGCTGGGAGTGACTCAGATCATAAATAAAAAGGAGAGAGAGAGAGAGAGAGAGATCTTTATATTTTATTTATTTTGGGCTCTAAAGAACCTCACACAGAATATATATTTTTTTGTATATTTTTCCTCATTGAGGGAGGCTATATTGGAGTTGTAGTATTGGAGTAGATCAGTATTGTTTATGCAGAGCCAATTCAAATAAATAAAATAATGGTGGATATTCTGTGGGGGTTATGTTGTTAAAAAATATATAATAAAGTCCACACTCCCTTACTGCAAATCACATGAGGAGCATGAGGAGCATGAGGAGCAAGAGGAGCATGAGGAGCATGAGGAGCATGAGGAGCATGAGGAGCATGAGAAATGGTGGAATGCTGGGAAACTATGCTGCAACTCAGACCGATAGGAATCAGGGCCCGGGGTGACCTGAACACCTGCACGGCCAGACACTGTATCCCCAAGCTCAGCATGGGGCGTGGAGAAACAAGCTAGCAGTAGCTGTCGAGCCACCCTTGGATACTCAAAAGAGATGCGGATGCACTCAAAAACGTAAGGCAACATGTGAGTTAAGAGTAATAGTTGGGGCTACGTAAGTAAAACCTGACCATTTTGTGAAAGCCAAACGGTTTAGACCTGAGCATCTCCCTAGTAGTTGATATTTTAAAGTCGGTCTGTTTGTTTCTGATGTCGCTATAACTACTCTCAGGGTCTGGTGGATGTTGGTCCCCAAACTGATTCCAAAATGCAATGTTCAATAAAAACGCCCAGAGGGAAGTTCTTGAAGTTAAATAGTTGTGTTGTAGACCGTAGAAATGAAAGATGTACTGTTGAATAAACAGGGGTTCTCTGGCTGCATGTCAGCAGGTGGTGCAGACTCTGCTCCTTCATAGTCCACCCTAACCCAAACCTAAACCCAAAATGGTTCTCGGACGCTCCCTGAAGACTCCTCCTCATCCTGCGGAGGGGCGGGAACCAACTAGCCTGGCTAACGCTAGGCCTCCTCTCAATCTACATTGAGATGAGGTCTGGGAACCACACATTCATTTTCTCATATTTGAGGCGTGGTTTACGATTGCCCGGAGACGTTTATTGGGTGCTACG
Organism: Gadus morhua; assembly: GCF_902167405.1. NCBI lineage: Eukaryota > Metazoa > Chordata > Actinopteri > Gadiformes > Gadidae > Gadus > Gadus morhua. Next base: position 3,137,407 of record NC_044056.1, on the reverse strand, counting down.
AATGTCTATCATATGAGTCTGTGCGTAGCTCATAGCCAATCAAAGCCTGTTGGTAGCAGGACAAAGAGATCCTTCTTGGTAATGAAAGAGTTTAGCACCGAAAGTTTCAAAATAAACATGCGTTCTAAACTACTTAGAACACTATCTAAGGCTGCAACGAAAGGTAACGCGTCTGCTGCCATTTTGGATCCGTAAACTACAAGCTTCGGTGTGTCGCATAGACGTCGTCATCGTCCTGCCGTCCCTCCCCGTTCTGTGATTGGTTCCCTATCTCAGGCAAAAATCGGATCCATGGCTCCCTTGCAGCGCAAAATGAAATCGTGCGCAAGGCAGCATGGGTATACCCAGGCAAGGAACCAACCACAACTCCAGATCAATTGATAAGCATAGAAGTAAATGCATAGATAGGTAATTAAATAGGATTCTGGCTTCTATATCCCCAAGCATAATATGTGGGTCTCAAATGCTCAAGTCTCTATTCAGAGTTTGACGAGGCTCATGTGGAAAGAAAATGTATGAAATGTTTTTACCATATTGACTTTCCCAGAACCTGAGTGATTTTTGTAATTAGCATGGAGCAGCCATTAGAGCAACATCTTAGTCCCTGCATCAATATTTAGCCTTGATGGCCACTAGAAATACACGCGCGAACACACAAACACACACACACAGCTCAGCTAGTCATTTATCAAGCAGCTGCAACATGGGTTTGTAGCCAAGAGACAGCCTGTATCATCTGTCCAATTATATTGTAATTTACTCGTCCCTCAGGCTTTAGGCTGTAATTGTACCAAATAACAACCTGCGCTCTGCGATAATCAGAAGAACATATTTGGAACAAACACGAGCGATGTCTCCATCCTGAGGCGACTAAGTATTTGTGAGAGCAATATGGGATATTAAATTTCCTAACCTAATTTAACTATCCGTCCAGTGGTTTAATTTAATCATGTGTGGTTTGACACAAAATCTTGTTATCAAAAATAACAACAAAAAAGTTTACATTTTAACTTGTATCGGCTTATGTGCAGTGCCTATATAATGTCAGGGGATTTCTTGTTTTTACAATTGGATTACCAACGTTGAACATCTATGAACGTAACTATTGGTCGATTTAGCCAAGTCAATACTTATAATTACATTTTCTTTCAGAAATAACAGTGTTTTTCTGAGTGTTAAATTGTTTAGTATTGTTCCGTGCTGGGGAAAACTACAGAAAGAGAGGATTTAAAGTTTTACACATTTCTGTCCATCTGCGCTCGACAGGCATCCATGCACGGCACGTGCATGTTTCAATGCAATACAGGATGCCAGTGAGATCATTAATCACACTTGTGTCTGGTTCCACATATGACACGTTCCATGGAGGAAACTATGTCCCCACGGCGTGTACATCACCCAAGTCCCCCCGTGAACAACATACACTTTGTTTGAATTACCAGTCACGCTCCATAAGTCCCCAGATGAGGGATCACTCACGGCTGCGTGCACGTTGGGTCTATGGAGATATAGGTCTGCCAGGCACGTTGCTAACGGAGCAGAAGGAAAGCACTCTGGTACCTGTGCACGTGCAAGCTTGCAGAACCCGAGCAACGCACACAGGCATTGGTAACGATGAGCAATAAGGGGACATTAACTATCTATTTATTTATTTATGAATGTATAAACATTAGTTTGTGCAGTAATAAAAATTATTTGAAATCATTAGCATAGTTGTTAAGTTAGCGGTTGTATTAAATTATGTATAAATTATAATGTTAGTGAACATGAACAAATTTTTTCTTTATTTAACATGTAAACCATTAGTAAACATGCATGGTCAATTACAATTAGACCATTAACTAACTGTTTAATTAACTGTTAGTTAATGCTTGATACAGCATTTAGTAAGGTTAATGACTGGTTCGTTAATGTACCCTTATTTTCAAGTTCTACCTGCGTGTTAGGGTTAGGGTTAGGAATGGACACAACGACAAAGGAAATACACGATACAGCGGAGTAGATCAAAGGAAGAAAAACAGAAACCCCAATAGTCACCTGGACACCCGCAACACCAACAGCATTCTCAGTGGTATGTTTCGACCTTCCTTGCGCTTCTGTGAAATTAACTACCCCTTATGATAATAATAATTGTTTAAATCCCATCTTTCTGAATCCTAAAGCTAGTCTGCACTATTTCTGTCATACTTCAATGTTGAAGGTACTTTTTTAGTGTTGTTGGCCTCACTTAAGAAAGGTATCTGTCCAAATGACTAAATGCATATGCATAGGAAAAAAAGTATTGTGATTTACAGTATAATAAATTTATAAATTATCAAATAAATAATGAACCCACGTAATTCATATCTGGAAGTGCATTATTGGCGAATACAAATGAGGCAAGGAGTATTTAACTGTAGGAAAGAGCCTGTTTGAGTCTCAAATCAACACCGTGTAGACATAGTGCAGAAATACAGTTATCGGAAGCCCCTTCTGAAACCCCAACCGAGTTTTCTGAGGTAGAATATCTCCTTAACAAACACGGCGTAACCCTTCTCCCTTTCAGACCCGGTTTACCGGCCAGCCTCTGTGTCGTCTCCCCCCAGGAGCTCTGCTATAACACGATATGACTGCTGGATCCCAGATTAAAGAACACATCTGTGTCGTCTCCCCCCAGGAGCTCTGCTATAACGCAGTAAGACTGCTGGACCCCAGATTAAAGAACACCTCTTTGTCGTCTTCCCCCAGGAGCTCTGCTATAACGCAGTAGGACTGCTGGATCCCAGATGAAAGAACCCTATGAGGTGGAAATAGACTTTTCACCTTGTGAGTTCACTTGCATTCTTGATATTATTCAAATATTCAACAAAGCATGAACACAGCAATCTGTTTACTATCCATTTTCCCTCAAAATCGAATAAACACTGTTGCCTCTTCTGTGAAAATACATCTCATTTTCATTCTTCATATTATTCGAATACACAACAAAGTATGACCACAAGGATCTGTTTATTATCAATTTTTCATCAAAATCGAATAAACTTTGTTTCCTCTGTAAAAAAGAAGAAGAGACTTGTCCTAGGTTATGTTTGGCGCATTACCATTTCATTGTATATCAATTCTTAAATATATACATTATGTTTTTGTTCTTCCCACCTAGGAGAATATATTGCCCTCGGACGCCACAGCATCAGAGGATGGGGGGAGGGAGGGAGAGAGAGAGAGAGAATGGAGGAGAGGGAAGAGACATAGAGAGAGAGAGAGAGAGAGAGAGAGAGAGAGAGAGAGAGAGAGAGAGAGAGAGAGAGAGAGAGAGAGAGAGAGAGAGAGAGAGAGAGAGAGAGAGAGAGAGAGAGAGAGAGAGAGAGAGTGAAATTAGACTTTGGATATGAATCTAAAGTCTGATTTGTGAGACACTGAGATACTAAACTAACACTATAGAGACACTGGGCCCTATCTTGCACCCAGCGCAATTTACTTTCTACACCGACGCATGTATCGTAGCTAGTTTGCACCGACGCAAAGCTGATTTTAGCGGATAGCGCGGTTGGTGTTTTGCCATACCATGGCAGGTCGGAACTGCAACATAAACGTACACACCAGTAGGCCATAGACAGCACAAACAGGCAAACGATTTGCCTAATTGAAATATTATGATGACGATGTAGATGTGTAAACAATTTTTTTCCATAAGGGCTGCATGAATGGACACTAGTTGGTTATGCCATGCATTAAAATAATAATAATAACAATAAATTTGAGCAAAGTAGACTATATCTGTGCCTTCCAAAACAAAATCTTGTTTTAGGGTAAATGATAACGTTGGTTAAATTATTTGGGAAAGAACAGCTGATACAGCGGTAATAAGTTGTACTTTTAAATAAATGCATCTGCAAACACTATAGAGCAAACACATATTTTCTTGACACAGACATCGTGTACAAGCCCATAACTTTTAGGAAGTATTTGATATCGAAAAAACATTATTTTACCGCGAGTTAGTGTTTAAAAGCATGAATAAATGCAGGTGTTTGTGTGTGTGTTTAAAATAATGAATGAATGCGGGCACGCGTCTGTGCACCCATCTGTTTAAACACACGCAAACTAAACACGTAACGCATAATACAGTCCATGGCAATGTATATTAACGGGGGGACAAATGCATTTTATGAACACAAGTCGATGACGATAATGTATACAATACTGGTAAGAAACTATGTTTGTTAAAGTATCGCCGCATATCATTAAATAGACCCATAGGACCGCATATCATATGTATGTTAAGTTATCTTTTCAAAAATGTACATGAAGACTCAGTATTTCTGAAGTTGTAGAAGAAACGCTATTCTATGTGTGAGTTAAGCCATTTTATTTGGCCATAAACAGCCATTTGAAGTTTTAAATCTACGGGGTCATGCATCTCATCAGAGACTGCAAACGTGCTGTCAAAATATCAACTGGTCAGGTTCAAATGCGCTCATAGCTCTTAAAGAGGATGGGAGATGGCACTCTCATTGGTTAATTGCAAGTTACGCCCAAAACACACCTACGGGCGTTCAGACCAACCCATTTTAGATTTGCGTCGGCCGCAAGAGTAATTTAGCTGCTATAATAGTCTGGTCTAATAGCAACAGCACCAGAGATCAACCCTCAAAGCTACTCCAGTTTCGGGCTTCTCCCTTAGGTTTCACACGGTTAAAATAAGGCCCACTGAGATACTAAACCAACACTATAGAGTCACTGAGATACTAAACTAACCCTATAGAGTCACTGATATACTAAACTAACACTATAGAGTTCCTGAGATACTAAACTAACACTATAGAGTCGCTGAGATACTAAACTAACACTATTGAGACACTGAGATACTAAACTAACACTATAGAGTCACTGAGATACTAAACTAACACTATAGAGACACTGAGATACTAAACTAACACTATAGAGACACTGAGATACTAAACTAATACTATAGAGACACTGAGATACTAAACTAACACTATAGAGACACTGAGATACTAAACTAACACTATAGAGACACTGAGATACTAAACTAACACTATAGAGTCACTGAGATACTAAACACTATAGAGACACTGAGATACTAAACACTATAGAGACACTGAGATACTAAACACTATAGAGACACTGAGACACTAAACACTGTAGAGACACTGAGACACTAAACACTGTAGAGACACTGAGACATACCACACTAACACTACTGAGACTCTGAGATACCACACTAACACTTTAGAGACAGTGAGATGCTAAACTAACACTACTGAGACTCTGTGATACCACACTAACACTACTGAGACTCTGAGATACCACACTAACACTACTGAGACTCTGAGATACCACACTAACACTACTGAGACTCTCTGATACCACACTAACACTACTGAGACTCTCTGATACCACACTAACACTACTGAGACTCTGTGATACCACACTAACACTACTGAGACTCTGAGATACCACACTAACACTACTGAGACTCTGAGATACCACACTAACACTACTGAGACTCTCTGATACCACACTAACACTACTGAGACTCTCTGATACCACACTAACACTACTGAGACTCTCTGATACCACACTAACACTACTGAGACTCTGTGATACCACACTAACACTACTGAGACTCTCTGATACCACACTAACACTACTGAGACTCTGAGATACCACACTAACACTACTGAGACTCTGTGATACCACACTAACACTACTGAGACTCTGTGATACCACACTAACACTACTGAGACTCTCTGATACCACACTAACACGACTGAGACTCTGTGATACCACACTAACACTGTAGAGATGCTGAACTAGCACCAGAGGGTTGCTGAGGGGAATGGGAGCTGTCATGGAGGGAACAGCCCAGTACATCTATTCTCACAGGTAGGGGCGTTCCCGCCCCCCTACACGCGGCCGTGTCCGCTCTCCGTTGGAACCGTCCGTAATTATGTTGTCATGGAAGCCGAGGACTGGAGGAAGGGGGAGTCGGCTTGGTGTGTTCAACAGAAGTGATTACGTTGGAGACTGGCGTCCGTTTTAAGTGACTACGGCGTGGTCTGATGAGGAGCTTGGGATGCGTACAATTTATAGGGGGAGGAAATGGCGTGTTACATCACCCAGGAGGGGGGGAACAGAGGCAGGGGAAGAGCTCCTGCTACAACAAGGAGACAGAAAAGGAAAGAAAGAACCACGGGGGGGGGGGTATGAATGTCCCACATTGAGATTGAGCACATCTGAGGGTCGACCGGAAATTAAGAAATGTGAGATCGTCAGACCGGGTCCCAATCGCCAGAGATATGGGCAGAAATAAAGGCACGGAAAACGGTCAAGGAATGAAAACATGGATTTACCGGGGGAAAAAAGCCATACTAAAAGCCAGCATCCTGGAGACTACGACTATTGATTTGTCATTTCTGTGGTATTAGTTGTGCTGGCAGGTGGCTGAGACCGTGAGGCCCAAGGCAGCAGCAGCTTGGGGAGGTAATTGGGGACGTGTGAGGCTGGTGTGGGTGCTGATGTGTGGAGGGGGGCGGTCGCTTGGCTCTTAATCCTGAACTGACTTCCGCACAGCTACAAACGACAGGTGTGGTTCTGCATCTCAGGTGGCGTCCAGGGCTTTTAGTGAATGCAAATTCCCAATTAGTCCTACGAGCACAAACGCACGCACAGACACGCACACATGGATGCAGGCACAAGTCGCAGACATGAACGCAAACGCACACAAACATACACGCAGCCATCAAAACGAGCACACACACAGACGCACACACACACACAAACACACCCACACACTGCTGCATACATGCACACAGGACAAATTGGAACAACCAACAAATATGCATAATAGGGGAAGCTAGCAAGGCAAAGCGCCTTCGGGAATACAGAAAAGCAAGTGATTTATTTTTTATTAAAAACGTTACTTGCGTGCTATTTGGAAGGAAGAAATAATTGCTCTTATTAATGAAGATTTTCAAAACTGCTTCAATCGTGTTTGTATATTTATCTCCTCTACATTGATATCAACAGAACAATTGCTGGCATCCCACTTTCGGGCAGAAACCTTCAAAACAAATCTTTGCCGTAACAAAGAATACAAATATAAAAACACACAGAGAGACAGAGACAGAGACAGAGACAGAGAGAGAGAGAGAGAGAGAGAGAGAGAGAGAGAGAGACAGAGACAGAGAGAGAGGGAGAGAGCTAGAGCGCAAGCAAGAGAGACAGAGACAGAGAGACAGAGAGAGAGAGTGAGAGAGAGCAAGCTACCTGGACCAACAGTCTGAGCCACCTCCCCCCACCCCTTCAATCGATCTGCTGCCAGCAGGTAACCACAGCCTCAAGGTAACAACCCAGTGAAACCCAGTGAAACCCAGTCGGAGCTCTGTCACCACAATGCAGAATGTATAAATAGTTTGTTAAAACAATGACGTTTAGAGAGGCTGGGGGAAAGGGTAGGAGGGAGGGGGGTACCATCAGTGGAGGGTAGTGATGTGTCTGTATGTCCTGCTTATACTGCCCATAGTAAATACATTTCCCATCCTGAGTGACCAACGCATCTATGGAGCTAATAATAGTGTCCACCTGAATCTCATCTTAAAATGAAAAAAAGGGAATCCAGGAGGCATTTTGAGTCAATAATATTAAATGAATAGATGAAATGACCGAATCCCCGTCTGCCGTCCCCTGGTAGCGCTCAATGCTGATGTGAAGCCAAATCCCAGTACAAAGTCAGCCGTCCAAGCCTTTCAACATCACAGAGCCCGGAGAGAGGAAGAGGAGAGGGAGAGGGCGAGAATGAGAGAAAGAGGGTGGGGGAGGGAGAGGGAGAGGGAGGGGGGGACCTCAAGAGCTGCATTGTGAATCGGCCAAGGTCATTTATCACCCTCAATGATAATAATAATAATAATAATAATAATAATAATAAAGCATTGCAAAGCAAGCGTCACCATCTGAATGTGTTATTCTAAATGTTGTTCATCTTTATCTTGTGCTTTGCTATCCACTTTTTCCCTGCGTTTAAAAATAAATGGTTGTAATTGAAATGCCAAAACTCTGTTTGTACTGTACTTTCGGCTGAAAACGAACCAAAACTTAAAAGGTATTGATTTGTCAAGCTTATTACCCTATAAACAAGGGCTGACCACCAATCTCATATAAATCAAGACTGCCGTCTTGAAATACACCATCGAAACAAATTACTAGGCCATGAATAATTGAATAAAATCAATAAACAAACATTGTGCTGTGTGAAAATAATGACTGCCCTCAAGCCAGAAACATGCCCCTAGGCTACATTCATTTCAAGAAATGAATAACTACAATAAATATATATATAATGAACATATTTATAAATTATTAACATAATCTTTCTTATAACATACAAAAAAAAACGAGATAAAGACTTTCAACACAGACTTGAACAGCTGAAAGCGACTGAATGCTAGTGGCTAACCACCTCGCGTGGCGGTGCTGGGGTTAAACACAGTATGAGGAGCTGGCGTTAAGGTACTCTCCGGTCTTAATGGCCGCAGTGCTGCCGTGCTCTCTGTGTGACGCCGGCTCACGCTGCCAGCCTGCCGCAGCCCCCATCACACTCTAATAAGACAACAACAGGAAAAATAACCTCCTGGACGAGAGAAGGAAACGTCTCGGGCGCCATGGTCTTAATCTTTGGCTCGACGGATCCACTTGTCTCCCTGCGATGGCCCCACTGAACCCCTCGACCAATTAGACCCAGTCTCCGACTGCTGTCCATCTGTCGGCATCCAATCACAAACCCCCTAGGAGGACCTCCTCAAGTTTGTGTGTTTGCATGTGTGTGTGTGTTTGCATGTGTGTGTGTTGAATGTGTGTGTGTGTTGAATGTGAGTGTGTGTGTGTGTTGAATGTGTGTGTGTGTGTGTGTTGAATGTGTGTGTGTGTTGAATGTGTGTGTGTGTGTGTGTGTGTGTGCCTGTGTGTGTGTGTGTGTGTTGAATGTTTGTGCGTAGAGCTGGGTTTCGAATCAAATTTCAAGAATCGATTCGATTCCGATTTTTAAGTTTCAGAATCGATTTTTTCAGATTTTCTCAGATTCCATCCGATTCGATCCGATTTTGATCTGATTTCCGATTCGATCCGATTTCGATTCGATCCGGGGGTTAATGTTATTAAAAATGTATTTGAACCGTTTCCTTCACTTCATGACTGTGTAGAGAAGCAACATATTAAAACTAGTATTATATCAATATTAAACAGCAAATCTTACAAGTATTGGTAGTTACTGATGGCTGGAAGACTGATGAAAAGGTTAAGGGTCAATCTACCTTCAAGAAAGATAATTCAGGACAATAAATGGAGGACATCATTGAGGTGACTATATCTGCAACAGTGGATTCCTACTGGGACACTAACCAGTGCATTATTATTATGCTTGAAAATAATTAAGAATTCACCCAAAAGCGGTTGCTACCAAAAGCATTTTTAATTTAAAACTGCTCACACTTAGTAAACTGAGAAGTACCGAAACTGGAAGTATAAAATGCAAACGTTGAGCATTGTTCTTTAAAGTGCGAACATAAGAACAGAACAATTTTAAACTGTAAAAGCACTGAATGGCGTCTATATGAGCATGTTCAAATCTGTTCTAAAACCACACTCAAGATTTGTTTTCAAGAATATGCAGCACCCTAAGTGTTCAGGGGAATCCCATAAAATATAAATTTTTAACTTATAAAATTCGATTTTTTTTTTTTTTTAATTAAAAGAAAATCGATCTTTGGATGTACGAATCGATAATCGGTCATTAATATGCGAATCGATTAAAAATCGGAAAATCGATTTTTTCAACACAGCTCTAGTGTGCGTGTGTGTGCGCGCGCGCGTGTGTGTGCGTCGAGTCCACAGCAGCGCACCGATTTAACAATCTCTCAGGCTCTAATAGAGGGAAAGATGGCACCAGTATACTGTTCCCACATGGCGCACACACACACACACACACACACACACACACACACACACACACACACACACACACACACACACACACACACACACACACACACACAAGCATTTGCTTGCGGTTGTCGTCCTAACTTTGGGTGAACTAAGTGTGAAATCCATAAATAGTTTGGTGAAATCGAAAGAAAAAAAAACTCGCAGCCCCAGGAATGCTCCCATCCACGGGCGCACACACTCACCCATGCACACACTCACACACAGATGTGAGGGGAATGTAAAAAATGTGCCCACTGTGTACACTGCGTGCTCTGTAGACGCAAGATTACGTTGCTGCCTAGTCAATTGAACCGCATGCATGGAGAATGTGCCTGGTTATCTAGTTCACACAGCGAATATGACCAGGGGAGAAAAAGATTGCACATGCCATGGATACAAGTGAAAGGGGGCAGTAGTGAAGCCCCACCGAGGACAACCCGGTGATTAACGGGTGGCATTAGGGCTCAAAACCAGCTGACGATTAAGGACACAGCGGAAGACTGTCAATGTAGAGGGCAAGTTTGCAGCCCAGGATGTGAATGAGAGCGAGAGCGAGCGAGAGAGAGTAAATAAGAGACTAAACTCATTCTCTATAGGCTGGCTGAAGATACTCATTCAGCAATTTTTATAATTTATATTCAAAGATTGTCAATACTATCACACCTGAACAAAAGGATGATGGTCATAATAAGCTCACACACACATGGAAAGAAAGATAAAAAGAGAGAGATAAAAGAGATAGGGAGAGAGAGAGAGAGAGATCTCTCCGTGTGTGTGTGTGTGTGTGTGTGTGTGTGTGTGTGTGTGTGTGTGTGTGTGTGTGTGTGTGTCCCTTGCCTGTCTATGCTCGGTCTGCTGCAATTTCCTGTGAAGTGGGGTGTGTATACACACAGATGAAAGTGAAGGATGATAACACCTTGACAACACAACACAACAACCCAAACAACCACACCTCCCCCTACAAACACACACATAAACACACACACAACCCCCCCACCACCAATTTCAGCTTCAGACCCGCCTTTCCGCCAACAAACCTGCGCTGTTGCAATCAGTCTGGAGTCTTTAGACCGCATCAGACTGGGAGTAAACACAAGCCGGACACAAACACAGTCTGAAACAATAGGAGGGAGAGAGCCAGCACTGAAGGAAAGAGGAACATTCATTTGCCTGAAGGAAATGAGAGAATAAAAGACGATGAAACAGAAGCTGGGACAGTGAAAGGGAAAGACAGAAATGAGGCGAAGGAAAGGCGGGGAGGAGAAACGAATGGGAGAAGAGAATAGATGTTTTCATCTGTCTTTTGTGGAGACTCATTTTAGGTTGAAACAGGCCTTGAGAAGAAAAGCCAAGTCAGACTAAAAATACCCACTGCTACTCTTGAGTTTATTTTCTGAGAGTTGGATGAAGGTCAGGCCGGGAGCTCTCTTTATATCAGAACCAAGAGGTTCAGAGAACATTCAGTGTCTACTGTACGTCCCTTCGTAATCACAGCGCTTGCTTCTTCCTTCCACTCTGAAGGTCATTTTGACTATCAAAGGTCGATATCACCTTCCACCTAGAAGGCAATTCATAGTGGAAGAAAAAGGTATTGAACTGCGTTTGTTGATCATGAGATCCACACTCTGGAGCGAGATCACATTGCCTCTTGCATCCAGGCCCAGCAGTGATAGCATCAAATGTCTTGCCAACATATGAACCCCCCCCCCCTCTTCAACATCCAAATTCTTATCCACGGATAAAGTGTCGACAACAAGACAACTCCTCGTTTCTAATGAGCACTCACATTTCAGGTTATTTGCACTGCAGTTTATATAAGTCAGAGCTATAACGGTTTTGTCTTCAATTGTAAGGATCACTATAACGGAGTGATCGGAGCAGAAGGAAATGAAGTAAATGGAATGAATAAAGATGAAGGGGAGCATAATGATCTGATCCACGTCCAACCGGTGTAGGTCTAATCAGACCTTCTTTTAGTTTGGGCTGCAGACACGACAGAGAGTCCACGCCCATTGGCCCACCGGTCAGCAAGCCATGTGACATTTTGCTCTGGCGCTCTCCTGTTTGAGTGCAGTGTGTTTGGGAGCACCTGACATTTCAGAACAAAGTCTTAATTAGCAAGGCTACGGCTGCTCCTCTCCCCAACACACCGTCCCTCTCTGCTTCCGGCCCCGCGTGCTGTCTTGGGGGGGGGTGGGGTGCTCCCACCGCAGCTCTTTGGTGGTTGTGTAATATGCTCCGGGATTCATTTGACATTTTCAAGCAATTGAGAATTTGTCTTTTTCCCTTCTTTTTTTTGGTTCTTGCGACTTACTTGGAAGTAAGAGACGAAGCGTTGACATTAAGAAGAACAGGAAGGGAAAAGGGTGGTGTCATTTATTTATAACCACCCCCCCACCCCCTTGCAACAGGGGACACGGCGTCTTCTGTCTTGATTGTAACCTTTATCTTTTAACACTTTTAAAAACTCATAATTAGAGTACAGAGTCGAAATTAGGTTTTCTTTTCATACTATGTGAATCTCCGGTATGGCAATCATCACAATAAGGTAGCATTATGCACTATAGATCAAACCAAATTATCATTTTTTTATTACATCTACCCATTTCTTTGTGCGCATGTGATGCACCGTTTGAAATTCGTCCATCTGGCATCACCACGCATAATTAGTCATATTTTAAGCTTTGACATTCATTCTTTCAGCTGTTTTCGCTCGCCTTTTTTGTTTTTTTCACCCACTCAACATGTGAGACAGGGGAGCCATCAAAGCATAAATCCATTGAAGAGGCGGCTATGAATACCAGGAAGCACTGCGCCGCGACAAGCGTTCCAAATTCAACTAGAGAGGCTGGGGGAACACAAAGAGTCTCGCTGCGCCCCTGTCTCCTACAGACTCTGTATAGGCGGCGACAAAGGCAGCCAGCCAAAATAGAGAGAGGATCCAGAAACGTGCCGCCGACGACGCGCGGAGGAGTGGCTGCATGCCATTGAGAAAGGGAGAAAAACATTTATATTCTGAGAATGTCGATATTGTTACACCAGAGCGAAAAAACACCCCAGTAAAAACTGCGGGAAACGGTGAAGGCTTGGAGACTGTGTTTCTACCCTTCATCTGACAGGTGGAGAGGGAGAGAGGGAGAGAGAGAGAGAGAGAGAGAGAGAGAGACTGACGTGTGTGCATGTGTGGCCGTGCACGCACGCTTGTGTGTGTGGTCTTCATGTCCTTGATAATTTAAAGTGCAGAGTTCCTTTTGAGACCTTGGTTCCACTTAAAGGAGGCGTTATCGCCGAGGAATCTAGGTGAACAGTTTCCCGGGCACGTTGAGACAGGTCCAGTGCTGTTAGAGGCAACGCACACAGAGCGGCTAATGCTGAAGCACTGGTTCAACCCCGATGTGTCAGGACAGCACACAGCCTCTGCACGCTGAAGAAATGACATGAAAAGACAGTAATTCATTTACCAAATAAGCTGAATTACTCATGGTTTCTCCCATGCTTGATGGATCTTGTCCAGGGTGATGAGCCAGATGTATTGTATTCTGAAACGACCACACCTCAGAACGGTCTTTTCCGCGATCTCTGTGTAAAACTGTAAAAAATTGTCCATCCGAAGTTTTGTGCATCATATCTAAAATAAGGAAAACAAGTCCAGGGACCCAGAGCGTCCTTCTAAGCCACAGGGCTTAGAAGGCACCTTCCGGGGTTACGCTTGGCGTCAGTGTGAAAGCAGGGGAGCTCTGGGTGAAGCCATGCCTGCGGGCTCACTCTGGCCTTCTGCTGGTCAGGGTCATTTGTCTTGGTCAGGAGAGCGGAGAGAGAGAGAGCACCAGAGGGCTGTTGTTGAGACTGTTGTTCCCACAGAGGGTTGACTCTATGCCTGGAGGCCGTGTCGTCCCGTCACCACAGCTGAGTGCTTCCTCTCTCTCTCTTTCTCTCTCCCGGATGGATGGTTGGGATTCTCAGCTAATACAGGGATTACTGACCCGCACTCGCTTCCCAGCTCCTTCTGCAGCAGGTCTCTCTCTCTCTCTCTCTCTCTCTGAGCTGCGTCAGTGTGTGTCATTGTGTGTGTGTGTGTGTGTTTTTGACAAAAGTTTGGAGACAAAATTCACACAAGAGAGATGAACTTAGAGAAAGAAAGGGACCAAGAGAGACAGCCACAGACAGAGAGAATGCGAGAGAGAGAGAGAGAGAGAGAGAGAGAGAGAGAGAGAGAGAGAGAGAGAGAGAGAGCGATAATAACAGTGATTTATATGGTAATATTAAAGAAGCAATAGGCAAAAGGCCACTGAAGAGACACAAATAGAGGTTTTCTGAAAGCCCGGCAGTCACTCAAGATCCATCCTTTTAAAAGACGAACAGCCTTTTACCGTCATTCTCACGATAAAAACCCCAAACCGTGTCGCTCAGTGTTGCACTCAAAAGCCCCTCTTTCAGTCCAGAGACCACCGTCCGATGAACTCTGTCCACTATAGAGCGGCCTACACGGAGAGCTCCATGGCATGTGCTCGCTGCCAGGGAGGGACAGGGCCGCCGGCGAAGCCGCGAGTAAGCTGTCTGTCAGCCTTAAATTTCGCTGTACAGCGAGCCAACACGAGCTGACAGGCAGCACACAACGGAGTGCCGAGCCCCCCATGAACACCCTACTGCTCAGCGCTGACGGCCGCGGTGCAGCACTGAACACTGACTGGGTGAGAAGGAACGGCGCACTGAGACCCCCTCAACCCTGACTGGGAGAGAAGGAACGGCGCACTGAGCCCTCCTCAACCCTGACTGGGAGAGAAGGAACGGCGCACTGAGCCCTCCTCAACCCTGACTGGGAGAGAAGGATCGGCGAACTGAGACCCCCTCAACCCTGACTGGGAGAGAAGGAACGGCGACCTGAGACCCCCTCAACCCTGACTGGGAGAGAAGGAACGGCGCACTGAGCCCTCCTCAACACAGGATGATGCACTGGAAAGAAGACAGAAATCCAGCCCAAGTGTTGCAGAGTGCGTTGTGCGTGATCGCACGCACGCACAGACACATACATACACACACACACACACACACAAACACACACGGCCCCCTCAACACGGGATGATGCACTGGAAACAAGACAGAAATCCAAGTGTTTCAGAGTGTGTTGTGCATGGTCGCACACACACACACACACACATGTGCCCATGTGTATGTATGTACACACATACATGGGCGCACACACACACAAAAAAGAAATCAGATTGGTAAAACCAAAGAATCGACCAGTTGCAGATAAGCTTTTATCTCTTCATGCAGACAAATGCGATCTCTCTCTCTCTCTCCCTCTCCCTCTCCCTCCCTCCCTCCCTCTCCCTCTCCCTCTCCCTCTCCCTCTCCCTCCCTCCCCCTCTCTCTCCCCCTCTCTCTCTCTCTCTCTCTCTCTCTCTCTCTCTCTCTCTCTCTCCCCCTCTCTCCCCCTCTCTCCCCCTCTCTCTCTCCCCCTCTCTCTCTCTCTCTGTCCCTCTCTCTCTCTCTCTCTCCCCCCTCCCTCTCTCTCTCTCTCTCCCTCCCCCCCCTCCCTCCCTCCCTCTCCCCCTCCCTCTCTCTCCCTCCCTCCCTCCCTCCCTCGCTCTCCCTCTCAAGAAACCCCTTGCCCTTCCCCGAGCCCCAGCTGTCTGTGGGTAAGTTCACCGTCCCACCCTCCAGCCCAGAGACGTCTTCGGAGGCACGGAGCCGCCTGGCCTGCTCGCTATGCGCTAGGCGGAGAGGGGGAGCATATGCTTTAATGGGAGGGATAATGAGGGACAGCAGGGGAACAGTGTCGGACATGGACACTGTGTTGATGTTAATCCCTGCTCCATACGCTCTATGGAAATGAGGATTTAACACCATCGCCAAATTCCAACCGATAGTCGTGAAGCCGGAGGAAATTGGTGTGCCCGTGGGGCTCGCGAGAGTGAACAACCTGACTGAATTTAGAGAGGAATTTGAGCCCGATGTCTAGAAGCGAATCAAGGTGATATTCAATATCAGCAGATTAAGGGGAATTTGGAACTGCAGCTGAAGTTCTGACTCAAAATTATAATCAAAAAGAGCATCTAAAATGCCATCGCAAAGTTTTCCCCGTTGAGCAGAACCTGCCATCTCAGCGATGCCTTCTGATCCAAATGGACTCGCTCGATGCATTAATGCGTTTCCGCTTCATAAAACGCACAAAGAAAAAAGCAGGGTTAAAGTCAAACCCCAGCTAGGCCTACCTTCTGTCTGATCTCCTCCTCCATCTTGATGGGAGAGCCCAGCTCGGCCACCTGCCGGACGCCCTCGCTGGCGTAG
Organism: Gadus morhua; assembly: GCF_902167405.1. NCBI lineage: Eukaryota > Metazoa > Chordata > Actinopteri > Gadiformes > Gadidae > Gadus > Gadus morhua. The sequence goes on along the minus strand of NC_044056.1, from coordinate 3,121,132 downwards.
CCCCCATACTCCCAGGGCGTGTACCCCGCGGTGTGGGACGCCCCGATCAGGGCAGACCAGTGGTTGGCCCGTCCTGGGACACAGGAAGAGGAAGTCACATGGACAACAGAGTTGTTTTTCATGATATTGTCGTTATGATAATGTAAATATGTGGACCTTTCTCAATATCGTCATGATGTTAAGATAATGAGATCTATCATTTTATACAAATAATGTATTTGATACTAATAGTGTAGTTGCTGCTCTACATATAGTCACATTTTAATAGTCAGAATTTTGGTTCAAATGTTGAACGTTTTACGATAAGAATGCTAACATTGTGTAGGTCCCAAATAAGAATGTCCTATGATATTAATAATAATGATCAAAATATTAGTTTTACTCTGATTAATGTTATATGATGCTAAGATTATCTGAACATTGTTTTTGTCTCACATGCTAGGAAATAAGATACCTCAATATTGATCCTGTGATGAATAATATTCAGCACTTTTTTTCTATTCTATTTCACTATTTTTCAAATAATAATGTGATCTCGACCTCAACACAGTTCTTACTCCGAATATTATAATGCAATAACTCATATCGTTTCGATTTCAGATAATATCGTGATGTTCCACGAATCCCGATGTTGTTCTGTTCTGAATAAGGGCGCAGAGATAACACACAGAGACGATGTGATAACGGGTTAGTCACGGTTTTTGTAACAACGACCCCTGGTAGCGTCGCTTATTGATCCCCCAACGTAGGACTCACTGGGGAAGTCTTTGGGATGGATCTTCTCCGACCAGTTTCCAAAGAAGGTGAGTCTGTACTTGGCTGTTCCGCACGCACAGCACTCCAGGGCCGGGGGCAGCGTGGCCTCCCCGGGAACGTGCTCTGTCGGAGGCGAGAAGGACACACAAACCCGTTTCAGCGCATAGTTCAGTGAGTAAATAATGTAGCCACCGCCGCGCCAACACACATTCGCTGGCGCACACACACTCACTCACATGCAGAGGCACACACAGACACACACACACGGATGGAAAAGGTTGCGTAAATCTCATGTTGTTTTTTTTTACAATCCATGTCGAAGCAAAGTAATCACCGGCAGACACGGCTACACACACACACAACAGAGGCGCTTCGTTCTGGGAATCTATTGACAAACTTGCAAAACGAAATTTAGTATTAGTAGTAAATAACCTAAAGTAGGGACAAAGGGTTCACCACGTTTGTGAATAAGATGGCAGCCGCCTATTCAAGCTAGAACACGAGAGGATGAAAGAGGCGCGTCACCTTTCTCACAGAGTTGCACGGTTAAGGAGCCCTCATCCTGGAAGTAGATGACCCTCTTCTGGACGATGCTGGCCCTGTGTGGACGGACACACACACACACACACACACACACACACACACACACACACACACACACACACACACACACACACACACACACACACACACACACACACACACACACACACACACACACACACACACACAGTGAGAGGGCGCAAGATGGATCAAGAGGGGGTCTGAAGGGGTGAGCGGGAGAAAACTAGAAGACATGGTGGCCTACGTAAAAAAAGAGCGAAAGAGAGCCGGCAATCCATTAGAGTGCTATAATGGGTGCTGCTTCCCGTCTTTTCATCCAATACTGCCATCCCATTTCTCCTCTGGTGGTCGGGTCTGGGTGGTAATGGTCTCACCTAGGTGTCATAATGGACATGGGCAACACATCTCGCTTGTGATGCGATTACACCGCGCGCACACACACACACACACACACACACACACACACACACACACACACACACACACACACACACACACACACACACACACACACACACACACACACACACACACACACACACACACACACCCCCCAGTCACACTCGGGAGCAGGGAAGTGGTGCTGTTGGGGGGACAGGGGCGGGCACGGGAAGGTGTAGAATCTATGATTATGAATATATGAATAACTCAGAAGTGTCCCAGCAGGATGCCAATTATAATTCATGATTTAATGTAGTGCGCCCACTTAACACGGTTTAATATCTATTAGACCCAGCCCCATAGCCCTTCCACCGAGAGGAGAACGGTTTTGTTCGCGTCCGTTAATGGAAATAATTCCCTGAATGTAAGTGATCGTGAGAGAGTGATCGCATATATATTATTAGAGTTAATATAGAGTCTGGGATCCCGTACTCGATTAATATTTCCTTTATCATATTACTATATAATTAAATTATGTTATATAACTATGATTACGGCCTCACCTGTCGGCTGCCGTTACCGTGCCACATGGCCCAACCTTGTGTTTGGGGAACAATTAACTCGACTGCCAAGCAGAACATTTCCCAGCATGCCGTTTGGCTTGAACGGCGCCGACTTCTCGCGTCTTTCTTTGATACTTCACACGAGGACGCCGGCGACACAGAGGCGGCGCACCACCCGTCGCCACGGCAGCCACTTGACAGTTATTGTATTTTATAGCACGACATAAAAACGAGGATATGAAGTCGAATGCCACGACGGAGAGATGGAACGGGGGAGGGGGGGGGAGAAAAAGATTGCAGAGACAAGGGGCATTAAGTAGACTTATATTGTTATATTAAGCCCATCAATTCCACACTTACTCTGAGCGGTGCAATATAGCCCGTGACATGCTATGACCGTTTGAGCGTGAAATTGAAGCAGACAAGTGAAATATACGGCGTCAGTGTTTGCGTACGGCCGCCCCCTCTTCATGTTGTTCCTTCTGGCCACGTGGCAGTGCTTACGTGAGCAGTGCTTGTAGATGAAGATGAGGAATGGAAAGGGAATAGCTTTACCTGTGATGTAAGTATGCGCGACTTGCGCGTGTCTTCTCGTCTCATGACTACCGGCCTGGTACCACGGGGAGGAACTGAGTAACAACATCCTTCCAATTCTGCACACCTTCCCAATCTCTCGCTCACTCCCCCCACGCTCTGGATACGGGATGAGCAGTGTCTTTATGTGGTGTTCCTTTAAGAAGACCGGCGTTGGTCCACTCGTGTTACCAAATTAGGATTAATTATTTTCTGATATTTAAAGTGTTCAATTATCTTCTTAACCGCTTTTGAAATTAGACACATTTTGCAAAGATCCTAATTAATATGCGTCTGCTGCGAAGTAAGATTGCGTTTGAATACAGTCCGATTAAAAATAAACGCTCGTTCAACACATATGAAATAGGATCAATATATGTTGATGACGTCATCTTTCCGCCTCATTGCTTTTAGGAGCGCCATGCCGCAACCGGCCAATCCATCCCTCCCCTTCCGAACGAGGGCAATTGGCTGAATAATCTGCATATGTTTGCATATTCAACGCAATCTTTTTGGATGGCTTTTGTGTGACAAATTGAAGTCGTACTTGCGCATAATAGTTTAGGAAGTACTAAGTGGTTCTCCCTCGGGATGGCAGCCCTTCATCGCCCTGGCAGTGGCGACGAGATTCGCACTTCGGAAGTCCACACGTAATAGCATTCCAAGGAATCTCGGTTCTGATGGTTTAGTGCGGGCGGAACATCGCAGTAATATAATTTGATCCTTCAGGGTTTGATTGGATCATGCGAGCTGCCCGTCGCGGGCTTAACGTAAGAGGGAAGCAGAAACCTGTTCTATTAACGGCTGAACGCTAAACCTGCCGCTGCATGTATCGTTATTTAGTTCAGCCGCAGAGGAAATTACATTGATTAGATTTGGAGGCAATGTAACTAATACACATTTTTGAGGTTCTTCTATGCCATACTTAATAGGTGCATAATGTGATTATGGCAATGAGTCAACAAGGGAAATGAAGTCGAATCTGTGGCGTGTCTGAGAACATTTTTTAAATCAAAGTATAATAATATTCTCTTTTCCAAGCGATTAAGATAATCAGATTTGCAAGAAAAGGGGCTGTTTACTCCTTCCCTTCAAAAGTGTACAGTAAAAGAACAAGATGGCAGTCAGGTGGATATAGCGCATGTTGTTGAGAGAGAGGAAGATCTCCCCAGTGGACTACATCCCTGAAGCCTCTCCTCTCCCAGCACCCACTCAACCTCCGGGGGCGCTGATCGATACAACGTGGATTCAGAGGGATGGAAGGACGGAGCGAGCAGGAGCAGAGGAGGAGGCGAGTGTTGAAGGAAGGGTCTGTGGAAGAGTCTCCCATCCCTCAAACGGAGGGAGAACCGATCACTCAAAGTGGACACCCTCTCTGCCGCTGCGCCTCTTCTACTCTATGTTTCTTCTGTATTTATACACCTTTCACGACTCCATTTTATTGCGGTGTGTGCTGGCCCGTTGCCAGTATTTCTCTATCCACCTGCCTGCCCCCCCCCTCCAGAACTAATCAAAGAAGGCCGGTGGGGAGGGGGGGGGCCCCCAGAGCTCCTGATGGGTCTTATCAGGAGATTGGGGAGATCCTCCTACTGATTTGGGCTGAGCTCATCCGACCGGATGGGTGCCAAAGGCTAAGGGGAGCATAGGCACACGCACAAACGCACACACACACACACACGCACACACACACATGAATGCCCACACACATGTGGAGACAGACACACAGCCCCCCTGGGCGGCTTCCAGAGGGGGCATCACAGTGGGCGAGGTGCCGACAGTCCCCGGCAACAACCTGTAAACATTGTTTATCAACTTCTTCAAATGTTCCATGCATACACAAACTGTTGGGCTTTAATTAATCCATTCATCAAATCAACTGAATGGCCCAAAATAGGTAAATAATGATATTCCAGTACTCCCCATTTGCACTAAAGTTCAATGGCCCAATACACAGTGGCTAACATTAGGATTTGGATGGAATAATGTCTTCTCTCTCAGAGGGGGGGCACTGAGAAAAAGGTTAATTGTGGCTATTACTGATAGCACTGCTTGGGTTTCCTCAGTCCCACATTCTGACTCATAAGGCAAGGCACGGCACGATGCTTTATTATTTCTGAAGTGACCAGGGTTATCCCTGGGTTACGTCAGTGTAAAAAACGGTTGGCCGCAATGAAGCTTAGTTTCCATCAAATGCGGGCCTACGTCCTCATGAACACAGCCATAACAAACCCCCACACACACAAATATGCAACCGTGCATAAATGCCCACACTCACCCACACGGTAATCTGATGAGAATTCTGAATAGCAGCGAGACTGTCAATTTAGTTCCACAGGCCGGAGCTTTTAAGTGCCAATTGAGAAACGTGTCTGCTAGTCTATTCCAAACTACCTCCGTGGACGTGGCTACATCTGAGTCGAGCACAAAATAAACAGCTCAGTACCTGGAATAACAAAAAATATAATCTGCATTCGGTTGAACCAGCCAGTGCCCTACAACACTGAAGTTACAGAGCCCAGCAGCTTTAGGCAACGTAGAGCAAGAGAGACATTGAGAGAGTGAGAGTGGGGGAGAGAGAGAGAGTGAGAGTGGGGGAGAGAGAGCGAGAGAGAGCGAGAGAAAGAGAGAGCGAGAGCGAGAACGAGAACGGAGACCGGACAACGTCCAGTGAGCTCCGTTTTATTTGGTTCTTTGGGACATGTTTGACGGCCGTGTGCGGCGAACAACGTCTAGAACAAAACTACGTGGCCTGGGATGAAACGGGGGGGGAATATATTGAAACATACAGCCTGCCCAAAAAGGGCCATAAGCCAATCGAATAGACGCTAGGGCCAGGGATATGGGAGGGATTCGTGTAGCAGCAATCCGATTCCTTTATGGAGGGTTTGGGTTTATCGGGCTAAGAAACAAGCTGGACGGTGAAATGCCAGCTGTCGGGGAGCAGGTACATTAAACACAACAGCCCGGTGAGTGATGGAGAGATGGGAGGGTCTTACGGCCAGAGAGAGAGACTCACATAGTTTCACTTTTACCAGTTTAAATTAAATTAAATTGATCCATTTATTTTTATGTTTTACTATTATTGTTTTGTATCCCAGGCTGTAACTTATTATACTTTTGGTGCTTTGGGAATGTACTTTTAAATTTCCATCCTAATAAAACCCTTTGAAGCCTAACTCTTGACACAGAGCAGGAGAGACACAAACAGAGGGAGAGTTGTTTTTGTTCTAGACTATTATGGTGCATTTCTCACGGCTGGGAAATGATAAACAGGACTCACACTTGGTTGATCGGCTAATTAAAACAACCCTGTTCTAAGGATTTATCCCAACGCTACGAGACATCTGTATATTTATAGAATCCTTCATCCCATTTGTGTATAGACATGCACTTTATCATTTCCTTTTCTCTTCAATCTTTCTCTGCATCGTTTTATTTGGAGTACCTAAAACACTTCCTTTTGTCTTTTAATTCCAAAGTAGCCTGTGGGCATTTTTGTAAGAAGAACATTTGGAATTAATGAGTCCATCAGAGGAGGAGTGCCGAGGCATTGTCTGCCAGGGGCTGCACACGGTGAAAGGTGTGTTTCGCTGTGTTCAAGAACAAGAACACACGTTACCTTTGAGTAATGAGCCACAGATTAGCTGCACACGTATGTAAATAAGGATGCAGTTAATTATAATTGAAGACCTAGTTATTGTGAACTCTTAATTAGTAATTATGAAACTATTGTTTTTCATTTCTAAAGTCTACAGTGTATAATAGAGCCTTTTTGAGCAAACTATGGACGTCTGTTCTAATGCAGCTGTCCATCAAGAGAGCAATCACAGTACATACAAGGTCAGCACTGAAAGGGCATGGAAAAAGTCGTCAGAACCTCCGTTTTGAATTAAGGGGTAGTTTGTACGACACTTCAGTGATGTTGACCTTATACTAAACTCACTAAAGTTGTCACAGCTGTGTGTTGCATGCAATCTACTTCCGATAACGCTGTCGTTCCCTCTCCCAGCCAGGCTGCTCCGCGGGGCTGCGCTGAAAGGGATTTGTGCCATACTTTCTGGCAAAATGGGCTCAGATGTTTTGATAAGAGAACAGGAGCCCATAAAGATTGCAGCAGTTATCGTTTGTATTGTGTCCTACATTTGGGGGGGGGGGGGGGGACGGACTCATCATCCATCCATCTCTGCTCCATCCCAATAGGAAAGAGCCCGTGCTTTGTCTTGTTTGGCTTTGACGCTCAAGATATGACGAGACATCCATACTGTCTCCTCCATGGGCCTGGTTCTTCCCCGCACTCCATCTGCTGCTACTATTAACAACCTCCATGTCAACTTCTAAGATATCATCGAAGTAAGTGGCCTTCGAGTCAAGTGGTAAATGGACTGCATTTAAATAGCTCCTTTCAGACGTGTGGCCACTGAAAGTGCTTTTACAATTATTGGCTCACATTCACACGAAGTCTCAGCGACCCAACCCCCGACGATGTTTTGCGGACGCAAAGAATCTCGATTCTTAGATGAATGAATTTCAGTCACCTTTGAATAATATAAAAAAAGAAAAAGAAGAAAATGACGATTCCTGAGAAGAAGAAGAAATGTGATTAGGCCTAAAAAAAATAAAGTTTGGTTCCTGTTGGTTGTCAGTTGAGGTCATGGGTAGGTAGGGAATTTTTAATTTATTTTTTTCTTCCAGCAGCAGCGAATGATAGGTAGGTTGTTTTCATTTAAAAACGAGAGAATGCACTCATCCTTGTACAGAATTAAGAGGTGCTGTACAAAAACGTAATTATAGTTTGCATCAAAACTTTTTTTTTTTTTCTTTCTTTTCTTCCATGATCATAAAATATTTTTGATCATGGATCAAAAAAATTGTTTGTGCAATTGGGTCGCACATAAATTGACAGGGTCGGTCAGAAACCGGAACCAAACAAAAAAAAAAATTAGGCCTTAATAAAAATAAATGGTACGCAAGCACGACGTACTTGAGTATGACGCAGCCGCTGCCCGCTGGGGGAGCCGTCCAGAGGACCTGGATCCTGGTGCGCCGGCGAGGGGTGGTCTCCGTCACCGCGGGGGGGCAGTTGGTCATGAACTGGGTGTCCTCCTCCTCAATGATCTGGGGATGGGAGCAGGAGGGATCTGGTTAGGGCTAGGGTTAGAGTAGGGTTAGAGTAGGGTTAGAGTAGGTTTAGGGTTAGAGTAGGGTTAGAGTAGGTTTAGGGTAAGAGTGGGGTTAGGGTTAGAGTAGGGTTAGGGTTAGAGTAGGGTTAGAGTAGGTTTAGGGTAAGAGTGGGGTTAGAGTAGGGTTTGGGTTAGAGTAGGGTTAGGGTTAGAGTAGGTTTAGGGTAAGAGTGGGTTTAAAGTAGGGTTAGGGTTAGAGTAGGGTTAGGGTTAGAGTAGGGTTAGAGTAGGTTTAGGGTAAGAGTGGGGTTAGAGTAGGGTTAGGGTTAGAGTAGGGTTAGGGTAAGAGTGGGGTTAGAGTAGGGTTAGAGTAGGAGGGAAGAGGTCTGTTTAGGGTTAGTGTCAGAGTAGGGTTAGAGTAGGGTTAGAGTACGGTTAGAGTAGGGTTAGAGAAGGAGGGAAGAGGTCTGTTTAGGGTTAGGGTCAGAGTAGGGTTAGAGTAGGGTTAGGGTTAGAGTAGGGTTAGAGTAGGAGGGAAGAGGTCTGTTTAGGGTTAGGGTCAGAGTAGGGTTAGAGTAGGGTTAGGGTTAGAGTAGGGTTAGAGTAGGGTTAGAGAAGGAGGGAAGAGGTCTGTTTAGGGTTAGGGTCAGAGTAGGGTTAGAGTAGGGTTAGGGTTAGAGTAGGGTTAGAGTAGGAGGGAAGAGGTCTGTTTAGGGTTAGGGTTAGAGTAGGATTAGGGTTAGAGTAGGGTTAAATTAGGAGGGAAGAGGTCTGTTTAGGGTTAGGGTTAGAGTAGGGTTAGGGTTAGAGTAGGAGGGAAGAGGTCTGTTTAGGGTTAGAGTAGGGTTAGGGTTAGTGTAGGGTTAGGGTTAGAGTAGGAGGGAAGAGGTCTGTTTAGGGTTAGAGTAGGGTTAGGGTTAGAGTAGGGTTAGGGTTAGAGTAGGAGGGAAGAGGTCTGTTTAGGGTTAGGGTTAGATAGTAGGGTTAGGGTTAGATAGTAGGGTTAGGGTTAGAGTAGGGTTAGAGTAGGAGGGAAGAGGTCTGTTTAGGGTTAGGGTTAGAGTAGGGTTAGGGTTAGAGTAGGAGGGAAGAGGTCTGTTAGTCAGTGGGAGCAGATGTGGGATTTGTGCCGGCGGAGCTAACATCCAATGTGGCTAAGAGCTAATAGGGCTAACCATCAGTGTTACTTCCCTTCACTTATTTTGGAGGTTGTTTGAAAGCCACTCTCTGCGCAAATAGAGAGCGTATACAAATCAATATCCTCTCCATCAAGTCAATCATACACCAAATCATTCTACCTCCCAATTCTCTGTCACTTGAACATCAAATATAGTAGCGGCAGAATAGAGTGGTTAGGCCTAGCTCCATAATTTATTGGAATGACATGATTGTTGGACCAGGAACAGAGGTTCAGTAGATTGATATGGGCCTACTTTTATTGGATTTTTGTTTTATTAAAATAGTTTTTTTATTGGCTTTTTGTTATTCGACAATCTTGTTTTCAAGAGGGTGTACAGAGAGACACACAAAGTTTGAAGGTAACAACAATGTGAGAAAGACAGCTTCCAACAGTTCTGTTAGGGGGTTGCTAGTTCATGCAGCAACACCGCGTTATTCAACGTGGCACATGGAGCAGTATCTGAGGAAATAGTGTTGATCAGAGTCTTGGTAACTCACGAAAGTTTAGATGGGTAATAAGAATTCTCAATCTGTACACACAACTTGGGCGGGCCTATAAGTGTGGAACACGCACACGCACACACTTTCAAATATTGCAAAGGGACTATTCTCAGGCACTGTCTCGGTTCCACAATAAAAACGTCTCCAACACTTAAAAGTCTTTTGTGTCTTTCACGGCAAAACTAGGGAACCGAAGAAGAAAGCCCCTCCGCAGCTCGTCTCCCTTTCTCTGTAGTTTTCTGACACACGTCATTTTCCATGGTGCTCAAAAGGGACTCCATTCATATTGGCCCTCGCTTTCTGCACTCTTCTTCTCCCGTTTCTCTACCATTTATACTAAATTCGACAACTGAAACAGACGCACGCACGCACACACACACACACACACACACACACACACACACACACACACACACACACACACACACACACACACACACACACACACACACACACACACACACACACACACACACACACGTTCATCCCGTCGTGCCAAGGCTAGTAACCAGTATTGCCCTTTTGGGGGGGGGGGGGTTAGGGCCATGTGTTGCAGATTGGGAGGTGTGATTAAAACAGTGGGCGCGGGTGGGGGCGTCTAGGTCAGAGTGCTACAAGGAGATGGATCAGTGCGTACGCATGCACACATGCAGCACGGGAGATGATGACAGGGCGGCAGATGGCATTCAAGCACTTGTGTCCAGAGGTCCGGCTAGCCATAGCAATCATTTTCTTATAGCAACCGCCTCGGGATGTAGAAATAAGACCGCACGGCGCCCTCCTGTGTCTCCTGCCGTCTGCCACAAAGACACCGGTGTACAAACACAAGGTATCGCGGACACAGATGTGCTCCAATTAGAGGTGCATTCATGCATGGGTCTTTATAGTTGACCGAATTCAACGGGCACACATACGACAGCTTGGTGTAAATATACGGTTGATTACTGCTATTGTTGCCGTACAAACAACTAGGATTAATTCTAAAAGTTGCTAGCAGCTCAGTGGCTCACACGTAGGCACGAAGCAGGCAAAAGGAATGCAAAAGAAAGGCTGTCAGAGTAAAGAAGCAGGCAAGAGGAATGAAAGAGAAAGGCAGAGGAAGGAAGGGAATGGTAGAAGGAAAGAAGACGGAGAGAAAGAGACAGCGAGAGGGGGGTTGTGTGGGGATGGCAAAGAGGGAAGATGAGCTTTGTTTTTCATTTCAGACACTGGCATGTCTATGTGTGCCCAGAGCGAGAGAGAGAGACAGTCTCTCTCTCTCTCTCTCTCTCTCTCTCTCTCTCTCTCTCTCTCTCTCTCTCTCTCTCTCTCTCTCTCTCTCTCTCTCTCTCTCTCTCTCTCTCTCTCTCTCTCTCTCTCTCTCTCTCTCTCTCTCTCTCTCTCTCTCTCCAGAGACTTGTTTAAACATGCACATGAGGTGCACGAGACCAATGAGGCCTGAAGACCCACCCCCCCGCCCCCACATCCCCTCCGACAGTCCTGTGCGCCTGCTATGCGTGTGTGCGTCTGTGTGCACGCGTTTCGTGCACGATGTGTTGGATAGGGTCAAAGGGAAGGCAGTAAACTAGACGGGCATGCATGTCTGCAGGGGGAATTCAAAAGTTCCCGATTTCAGGGCGACTTACTGACACACAGATCAGAAAAATGGAAATATCTTATCAGCACTCAAAAAGGAGCACACCGCAGAAAGTTACCAGCCCTCTCTAGTCTCAGTGCGTCAACCTGCAGGGCATTGACATTCTGCCACAGGGTTTCTATCAATCACAGCTAAGGAAACCACTGAGATCCACAAGGCTGGAGCCGTTGCATCAAATCACTGTCCTTCCTTTGACATTATTCAACAGAAACACAAAAGGGTGTTTTATCTTGAAGGGCCGATGGTAAAATAAAGAAACAAACTGCAGCGTGTTCTATGATTGCGGTCCACCATTATTAATATCCGTCTTTATTTTCCAAAAGTAAACCAACGGACATACGAATGCCCACTCATCAGGTCAGTCACATATACATATTTTTCTCTTTAAAACGCACACAGTACGGTTTAACTTAATGCCATAAGCTGAGTCACAAATATATAGGACGTTGCTATGTTAGATTATAGTCATTTGGATGGTTGATCCAGATTTACACTCGAAAACACTCCCTGGATAGTCAGTGGAAAAGGGAATAGATAAGATAATAGCTGAAGCCTCTTCTCATCGCTCCCTCTTGTCCAAACAAACTCCATCCGTCTGCCTGAGCAATAACACATCACTAGCCTAGAAAAATACGACCTGTGTGTCCCATGATTATCCAAGAAGGGAGAGAGAGGCTGGGAAACGCACACACACACACACACACACACACACACACACACACACACACACACACACACACACACACACACACACACACACACACACACACACACACACACACACACACACACACACACAGTTGTGTGGCTGTTGTTTGGCTCCCTCTCTGGCCTTTTATTTTAAAGTGTGTTGCCACAGACAACACACACTGAATTGAGCAAACTAGGATACACACTCAAAGATGTAAACGAAAGAATATGCACATTCCGAATACTTAGCATAGTTTACACATTTTACAAGGGGGAAAAAATAAACAGAATTCAACACAAGAACAAATCTCAGCGACTATAAAAGCCTGATGCGTGAAATAAAGTTTTGTGGCATTTTAGTGGAACAGAAGTTATCTAGGATAACTGCCAGAAGCAAAAGAGCAGAAAACTGCAATAAGTACCAAACAGGAAAATCAACAAACACACACACTGCACACAGACTATTACGACACTGCAAAGCCGACTGAATAATTTGATTGTAAAAACTATGTACAAAAATGTACAAAAATAATTAACAGAAAAAAGTGTTTTTAAATTGCTTGCCTCAACTGCTAAGCGACACTATGTTACGGACGAAATAATTCTAATCCTCAGAATATGAGGAGAAAAAAAATCCTTCCGAAGGTTCAAGACATTGACATTAACAGAGCAGAATGTAGTTGGACAAAATGCCCGAAAGCATCTGGCAGGAAACTGATTTCCTCACTTTTCTGTATACATTCTGTTTTGTTTTGTTTAAGAAAGGCTTGCATTTTGCAACCGTCATGCACGCTTGTCCTAAAAGATATAAGAGGGGAGAATTGCAATGCTGAGACAAACTCTCCCTTTGTTTTCAGCTTCAGTGTGAAATGTTTGATTATAACTACTCCTTCTTGTCCGTCTTATCTGACTATCCAACGGATCAAGGCCATGGTTTTACTGTCCGACATACTCTCATGGTAAGCAGGTGTGTCTCACTCAAAGCAGGTGTGTCTCACGGTAAGCAGCTGTGTCTGGTGGAGATGTTCTTGATCTGAGCTATGGCTGGGAAACTCTTGGGAACTCTTAAAAGTAAAGTAACCTTTGCATCTCAGCGTAGTTTCCAAAAAACATTACGCAGCCAGACAGCGTTTACCAGAACTGCCGCTCCAGGACATGTGCAGAATAGTTGGCGGTTTAATCCACCTCAAATCCTGTAAGTGTATTGTACGGCACAGCAGAAAAGAGTTTCCCCTTCTCCACAGGAGACCAACCGTGTTGTTGGCAACAGCGCCAGGGCCGTCCGTTTCCTCAGGACAAAGATTCAGGATGTGTGATTCCTCATGTGGTCTCGAATTCACATAAATATAAAGAATGCAATAAAAGGCTATATATTCAAGAGCAAGATGAGAACTCAGCCAAGGGCCAAAATAAGCTAACAAGAGTTGAACCAGACTGAGGGAGCACTGAAAAATAAAATTAGCAAAAAAGTGTAAGGACTTAACACCTAATCTATGGCTCCTAAATGCAGGAGAAACACCCATGATATGGTTCAATGGTAGGATTTGAAGACCATCAGAATGAGAAGACAGCATTCCAATACCGGAGGGAGCATCACCTGAACTAACCCTGAGACTATAACTCTCCCAAAAACATATCACCAAAAATGTTATCATTTAACTTTTTTATTATTCAATTACTCAAATTCCTGATTGCACAAATTCAAAAAGGAAAAACCTTTCACATGTGTACTTCATGCTCGAAAAATAAGGTACCAAATGTATCTTTTTAAAACACGCATGTATGTTTGATACTTTATCATATTTTATTTCCTATCAAATGTTTGTAATAAGAAATGTAAGAGTCTGTCCTGGCTTGCAGTCATCATCTTATAAAAGTAACAGATCTTCGGAGGGCTAGGATATACTGTAAAACATATTTTCAGGTATCCCCATAAAAGCAATTTCTTTAAGTCTCTCAGTGAGTGGTCCGGAATATAAAAAGGCATGCTTCGCTCTCCTTGTGGGTGGGGACCGTTACTTTAGACGCCTAAGGAACATGTGTCCTCAACACTTTCTCTACCCAGGGGGGTAATTGAGGAAGCCATGTCTCCTCTCAAGAGCCATCTTCCGCTCAGTGGGAGCTGTTGCTATACTGAATGAGGAACTGTCTCGACCCCTCTCTCTCTCTATATCTCCCTCCATAACACTCCCTCCCTCTATTTATATATCTATCATCCTTCCCTCATCTCGGGGGACATTTTCAGTTTCTCGGTGGGAAGTGTGGAACATCTGCCTCGCCCTCCCCCCCCCCCCCCCCCCCCCAGCAGAGCTCGACAAAAGCAGCGTTGTCCGCCACAGTAGCCTGCTTATGTTGTAGTGTTGTCCGCCACAGTAGCCTGCTCATGTTGTAGCGTTTTCCCACAGAGGGCGAATTAAGCTGCTCTCCACCGAATGCGCGAGCAAAACCTGAATGTGATGATCGCAGCGGGCGTTCTGAGACTCATGCCAGAGCATTGGGCTGGGCTGATAGGATTACACACTTTCTGATGTGGTGGAGGCCATGGGGATTCTTACCTGGAACTGACCGGCATAATGGCCCGCTGCTGTGCCCTCTCTGCCCTCCTTTAGAGCGATGAGGGTAAAGCCTCTGAAGTACGCAGGGCTGGAGGCAAGAAGGACCACTGCATTGACAAGGAAGGACGGAAGGAAGGGAGGGAGGAAGGATGCACAGAAGGAAACAAGGAAAAGTATTGGTACGAATATAACCATCTCCCCAACCATAATGAGTGGTTCTCTGCATGGGAGAAGAATATGAACATGATATAAATACAAGATAAACAATGTATCAACCAAGGGAAATAAACTGTCCTTCAATTGGGAGGCTATGATAAACAATACAATTATGTTTCTGTGTATAGTACAATAATGATAGTAATTATTGTTTATGATACATCGTTTTTATTTGAAAGAAAATGTGTTTCCTTCCCTTCCAATAGCAAAAAATAGTTATACATAAATCATTTAGTTAAGATGTATCCAATGTCCAATGTTAATTGGAAGAAAGACTGCTTTCACAACTAGAATAATGTCAATGCAAACCTGCTTCGTCGTCGTTATTCAAGCTCTACTTTTAAGATTTTTACGCATGTGAGATCTAGGTCAATACACACATTGATCTTTACCATCAGGATTTTATATTTTCAACGACTAGACCTTTGAATTCAGACTATTCGGAATCTTTCCTATTAATATTCATATTGACGGAGGGAGGCTAATCGACTAGACATTGAGTAATTAGGGATCACGTCGTTTTCATTTGAGAGAAAATGTATGCATTTCTGTATATCAGACAGTGTTTCATATAATGCATTACAGCACATTTCGACTAATGGAGATCAATTCGAGTTTATTGCACCATAATGTCATGCCTTTTTTTAATTACAAAGTTTCGATATGTTAAGAGTCAATTAACTCTGCATTTGTCAAACTAACGTTAATTCTGATATGCTCCGCATATCAGAAGTAGGAGCCGTGAAACTCCACCAAAACAAACCCCATACCTCTGTAAGAGCTCCCCGGCTGGTAGCTCTCCGGGTCCCCCTCAACCCGAAGTCTAAACTCGTGGTACCCGTCCCTCCGAGTCCCCTGTGTCTGCGCCCTGAGGATACGACCGCAGAACCCGTCCGATCTGCTGGGCTCCTCCGAAAAAGCGATCGCGGTGGGGACAAAACTACAGACAAAACACTGCAAAAGCAATGCATACACGTATATCTCCATGTCGGTTCCTCTTGTAGAAAAGAGTCAAGGGAGTCGGAGTAAAACACTGGAAAAATAAAGAAAAAGGCAGCAGATGAGTCGACAAACCTCCTCAATAAAAAAAAAAGTAACTCCCTAGATGTCAACAAACTACAACGGGGGCCAACAAAAAGCCACGGGAAGCATTCCGGTCCAGAGCAGAAGAGGACCTCCGGCGCGTCTGAAGTTCGACCGCTGTCTGTCGCGCACAGAGAGCTCCGCCGCGATGTGCCCTGTGAGTTTTGTGTGGATGTGTGTGGGGGGAAACGCCGTGTGATTTGCCAATCTCTCGTATCCCTTTGACGCGAGGCGAGGGGATGGCCAAATTGAAGCTCCGCACGCAGGACAAAAGTCGACTCTTAACGAATCCTCGGCGCTGGGAGCGAGAAGCCCCCCCAGGAACGGAGATCGTTTCACTCTGATAAACAGTAGACCCATAAACTGTAGCATATAACCCAGACAAGCAATGCCACTGCTCCCCGAAAGTCGACCTTTTGTGTGAATTAAACACTGTTTCTTGGATCTCGTCTCTCTTTGACTACAGAAAGTAGCCTCATGCTTCCATGATGCCTCGGCTCTAATGAACATATATTGATCGGGACTAGGCATACGTCAGTGTGAACCCTGTTAATGTTATAAGTGATAAGCATTCAGGTAAACCAAGTAAAGATATTTCGGGTATACGTAGGGCACACACAACGAGAGGACGTAGAACGGTGCAGACACTACCGCCGAGAACCGCAGACTACTTCTGCGTTCACCACCTGTATATAAACTCCAAAAACGACATAAAAGGCCCTTGCTTTGCCTCTATATCCAATAACACAAGTTGTCTCCATAGCCTCCATGTTGCTGGCCTCACTCGTGGGAAGCTGTAAACACACTCACTAGAAAGAGCAGGTTGTGTCCAGTAGGGGTCCCCCTTCTCCCCTCTACATACTGAACATAGTTTCTCATGATGAGAAGAGGGAAATATCTCGGATATGTTTCAAACATTCCCCAATCGTTTGCAGTAAAGTACGTCTACCACTGAATTGAGTGCAAAACAACTGACGTTCCCTGGACCAAGTTTGGTTTTATCTGAACTGTAGCAGCATTGGGAAAGTAGGTTTATTTTTAACTATCACACAATGGAACAAGCCCCTGGATTGCAAAGTATAGTGACAATGTTTTACCCACCCGTCTGTGTCTGTGAGCAAACCCACCTGCCGTGACTATGTACAATGTAAACTGTCTGATGGATGACCTCACTTCTACCGCGGAACATGACCTTAAACTTATTTCAGTGTCTGCACAAAGTCAATACGGAACCAGTGGGTGATGGTATCAAGTGGTCTACATTGTTTAGTCTCCGGTATTTGGCATGGAGCATTCTTGGTTGCCAAGTCATCTCCCCAGCTTCTGTTTTTTTAAAGTAACATTTCTGGTATTTTCCTGGATTTTTCTTTTTGAACAGATTCTACAGTAATGAGATTAAATGTGATAAAAATTGTAGTAAACTTCATTATACCAGAAATATAACACAAACATTTAGATCATTGTTCATTTTAAAAACTATTCTGAGTTTCTCAGTGTCATATATATAAAATATATAAAAATATGATGTAAATATTAGAGCTGTCAGTTAAACGCGTTATTAACGGCGTTAACGCAAACCAAATTTAACGGCGTTAAAAAATTATCGCACGATTAACGCAATTATTTTATAAAAAATAAAAAAAATAAAAAAAAATTCTTTGGCTCAAAACAAAGAAGCAGTAGCCTGACTGCTATGTTCAAATGACATTTGTTCAAAGCAGTCGTTTAATTGCACTATAGGCTCTTTTTTTGTATCGTCCTGTTTTGATCAGTATGTGCCAATGTTGTTATCAATAAAAAATCATTTGCACAAGGCAAGCCGATGCAATTCACCATGTTGATAAGAGAATTAAAATGAGAAGAATTATGGGACAAAAAATTCAAGGGATATTTAGCATAGAAAAATAATTTGCGATTAATCGTGAGTTAACTATGACATTAATGCGATTAATCACGATTAAATATTTTAATCGCTTGACAGCTCTAGTAAATATATATCAGGTAACCAAATTAGACCCAAGCACTATCCTACTACTTGATTTCTTGTCTTTGGTCTTCTACCATTTAATATATTTAGAGCCAGGATGATCTCTGTCTTAAAAGAGGCTGAGTATAAACAAATAAACTAATCCATCAGGCTTAGTGCTGGCACGGTCAGGTGTGCATGGCCTGCAGCAGGGGTGGAACAAGAGTAAAATCAATACCGTATATTACCTAAATTCACTACAGCATCTGATACCAACAAAGCAAATAGCCTTAATGGGGTAAGAGTTAGTTATAATTGCTGGTTGGCTCTTGTTGCCCCATGGTGAGGTGACATGTAAATGGCTTCCCCCTTCCACCCTGGCCACCGAGACTTCCCAAGATCAGACTCCGTCATGTTGTTCTTGCTGACATCGATGTACATCATCCCTAGCATCGTGTCTTTGTTCCGGACGTCACAGTAATGGTTGGTGCTTTGTCCATACCAAGGGACAACCCATCGATGCATGTACTGAAGTACACTTACACAAACATACACACACACACACACACACACACTGATACGCTAACACATGCCCAGACAACACACACATAAACACACACTTGACACTGACATATGGAACACAAATACACGTAAACGCATCCTTGACACAACTCAACTCACACGCTGATCTTGTGTGTGTGTCATGAGAGTGGAGGGCGCAGAATACATTGACAATGCATATTGCGAACATGCAAGCTCATACAATTTTGATGGATGATTTTTTTTCCAAAGGCCATTTGGAACACATTCATTCGATGAATGAATGTGTAATCTAATAGCACAAAAAGTCCAATTAGTTTTGGGGGTTTTGGTTTTTTAATCAGTTTGGGAACACATTCCCGCATGAATTCCGTGAATTCTCATCTCCCAAGTTTTAAGTTGTTCAATAATTCAACGTTGGCCCCGTTGGGGCCAACGTCCAGCCATTTTTGGCAAGCTGAAAGGGAATATATTGACTTTACTTTCATGGAATGCCCATGTAATGGATTACTGTGCTCCACTTCCAAGCAGCCACACTGGTCTCTCTCAGTCACCACAAATATATAGCCCTGTCAATCAAATTTAACAAGCAAGGGATTGGTGGCATACGGTTGGTTCGGAATGGGGGTGGCGGCTGCCTGGGTCGGTTTGAAGGGGGGGGGGGGCGCGGGGGGGGGGGGCAACGGCATAAAGAGTGAGCGAGAGCAAGAAAAGCATTGTGACGTGATTAAGGAGGTGTGACGCCGGGGGTGAAGGTGCGTGTGTGGAGTAAGGGGAAGGTATTTTAAGTAAATGCAGGATGATGGTCGCATAATCATGTTCGGCTGTGGTGGCGGGCTCGCTGATTGGATGAGATGTTCCTGTATTTTGTGGTCTCTCTCTCTCTCTCTCTCTCTCTCTCTCTCTCTCTCTCTCTCTCTCTCTCTCTCTCTCTCTCTCTAAACTCCCAGCTCCTACTCATAACTCTCTCCCAGCTACATGGGGACGACCCGTGACAGCTCTGTAATTGTTTTATATCCTGTACCACACACGTCTTCATCAAAGCAGCCTTCTTCTTCTGCGGGGGGTGCCTGTGAATCAATAGACATCCGAGGAGGTTGTGACGCGTAGGCCGGTGTGAGGACCGGCATTTACCCGGAACCAACATACTGATTTTTCACTGCCACCCCATTCACACGCTCATGTGATTGCTCAGAGCTCATCAGTTTCCCAGAGTTTCCTCCACGCTGCCACTTTCCCCGCCCCAGGATCCCTGGCGTCTCTCAACATGAACAGCGCACTGCTTTTTTTAGTTAGTCCAATTTGACACCCGGTACAGCATAGCATTGACATTGATAGGGAAGGATGCCAATTAATGCAGTTAACGCAGCAGCAACGGGAGTGCCACTAACCTAACATGGAAGTCTCACCTTTTGGGCTTCAGAAAATGGTTTTAATACATGGAATATGTGGTTGCTGCACATATTCCATGCCGACTTTTCGTGCTTCGTGTTTCAACCTCAATAGTTGATGAAACCTCCTCATGAAATATCACTTAGAAATAGTTGGGATTTGTCTATGTCAATCAAAAATACATTAAATGCTATAGACTACATCCAGTATCTCTTTGTATTTTACTTGCTTGAATGCTTCAATCAGCATTTTTGCTCCCCATTGTGCCACTAACACCGCCTTTGGATTGAGTCTCACCATTCTCAATCATCTGTTTGACTGCCCTTGTTAAAGAGCTGAATGCATGAGAGCCATGATGCTCAATAAAAACACAATTGAATCAATCCAACATGGGGAGAGCAATGTACGCATGTTCAGTGTATCAGTATAGCCTATGGTCCATGAAGGGGACAAAAGACACAGATAATCACAGGAGAGGAAAATCACCTCCACAACAAAAATAATTGAAGCCAATGCCATTGTCGATTATTATTATCAGGGAAGTTTCCTCCCATGTACAGTTGGTAAGCATTGTGTTTAAACAGGATGCTATATACTTATTGATTCATAAGTTAACGATGTGTTCATAATCAGTTGCAGTGGTAAGGCGAGGTGTTTATGTGAAGCTTCAATGCAGTATGTTACCTTGTCTTGTTTCTCCACAGGCCTTTCAGTGCTGCAGAGTGGAATCTCCCAGCAGGCAACCTGAGTGTTAGCATTTCAAGTTCATGACATCTTCTGACGCTGTGGAGCATAAAAACTACTTGATTATGCCTCATCAACATTGCTTGAACTAATGTATTGCCACGCGCTGCACACACCCACCAACACATACTGTACACACACACACACACACACACACACACACACACACACACACACACACACACACACACACACACACACACACACACACACACACACACACATACACAGACACACACATGAATAAACTGAACACTGATTTTTCCATACATTTCTGCTAAGTTGTGTTTTTATAATGTACATTTCCCAAATGAATGCCTGCCTCGATTTTGCTGCACACTGTATCCCATGATTTGTGTGATTCCAGGTAAAACCTTTTTGCTTCCTTTCAGCAAATTCTCTTGGACAATAAATTGTAGTCGCGGCAAGGAATAGTTTGCATGATAAACGGGCTCAATCCAGAATCTTTTATTTCATCAACCATTCCGTCATCTTTTATTCCATCAACAGTGCATCCATAAGTATCTGCTTAGGGACTGCCTAGTGAGTGATTTCAGTTAACTGCACTTTTATTCTTGAGCCAGCTCCCCTTTCAACACCGGGAATAAACGCTAACGTAGCTTTTGCATGGAACCGCCATGTTCCGGGGCACATTTGGAGGCGTACAGTGATTTAAATAAATGTTATCTGGAAAGACCCGCTGGGCCTATAAGGTACCACAATCAGACACTGGATCAGATGCTTTCTATCTATGCAGAACTCTCTAAGGGGCCACTCACACTAGGGCCGCGGCCCCGTGCCCGAGCTCATTTGCATACTAAAGTCTAGAACGTTTGGCTAGTGTGACCACGCCATCCGTATTCCAGCACGGAACAGCCCCTTGGCCACGGCACCCTTGGGAGAGGTTTGCCGTGGCCAAAGTACAGATTCGAATGAGATGACACACGCACACACCGGATACGCAACGTGAGCTGGATGACGTAGTCCTTGCGCGACCCTTCTTTCTTTATAGGTCCATGCCCTTCGTCCCCACAACAATCATTTTAAACAATGGCGGCAAGCGGTTCACGAGTGGGTTTACGTTGGTGCGATAGTGAAGTCGAGTGTTTACTTGAAATTTGGGCCGACGACGGCATTCTCGTTGTTGTTCTCCATTGTTGTTATGGCGGCGAGAACGCTTGGTGATGACGTATTTATCGTATTACGACGTGATGACGTATGTATGAAGGAGCAATCGTGGCCACGGCCTTTGGGAGCAGTGTGACCACGGGCCAGCGGGGGGAGTGGGGAGGGGGGGAATCGGGCTGAATCTTCCTGCAGCACGGAACAGGCTAACTTGCCTAGTGTGAGTGCGCTTTAAGTACCTTCATTGCAGATCCTCTTACACGTGTGAGTGGGTGAACTCACTGAGTAAATTTTGTGTGTAGGAGCCCATAGCAGTGTGGTAGAGCACTTTTGCGGCTCATATATTACCTGTCACTGTCTCAAAGCAGACTCATCCGTTTTGCTGCATGTATTATCATATTTCCAAATTCTCCTGATGTGGTTTTGAAACTAATTGACCACTTTCATTGGAAATGAAGTACCAAGGACAATCGGGGACTCCCATATCTAATTTCCGTCTTCAATGTCGCTCACATACACACATACCACACATTCTGAATAGCATAGTCGCTGAATAGCATACACACACACACACACACACACACACAAACACACACACACACACACACACACACACACACAGACCCCCCCCCCCCCCCCCACACACACACACACACAGAAACACACACAAATACACACACTCTCACATAAAAAATCCCTACAACCATGCATAGCGATTTAAATCCAACCATACCAGATGATGTCGTGAGCAGACTCATATGTATGGTAATGAATCCGGGCCTCAGCAAAAATGGCTGTGTTGGGAGGAACAGTGCCCCTTTTCTAAGACAACTTGCACTATGCGTGGGTGTACGTGTGTGTGTGTGTATGTGAGACAGATAGTTGACAAAAAAAGTCTGATGTTCAATGTGTATGACACGGTGAGTTTAAGGAATTCAGAACATGCAGATTCAGCCCTTCCTTTATATCATCAGCTACGTTTGGCTGTTACCAGTTTGTTTTTCAGTCCTGGCTTATTTTTTGTATGTCAGAATAAAATAATCTCATTCAATAAAAAAATAAGATAATAATATACATATATATATATATTGAGAGACCCTCCCATGACCAATTCTACTCTCATCATGTTATACATTACCCTACTTAAATGGTAAAATGAAGAAAAAACAATGTCATTGCATGTCAGAGCTTTATCCATGGAGTTTCTGGATCGAAGCAATGGGACCAGTGTCCCCCCACTGTTGAAGGCAGTTTGAAAAGGTTGACCAGGTTGCGATATTGCTTCCGTTCCGGTTATCTTGTAAATGCATTTCAGTGTAATTCATGAGTCTGTTCGTTGTCTGTTGAACATCAGACTGTCAGCTGAGCTCACTTCAAAGTCAGCCCATATGGCTATTGGCTACATAATATAGGCGTCTTCATAGTAAGGCGGTAAAGCGTATTTCGCACCATCTGGCTTAAGAAGCTATACGCCATGAAGCAGATTTCAGCAAACGTGATGACATCAGTCATGCCAACCCAGTCTTAATATCTTTCAGTTTCAAAGTCCGATCTATCACTCTTCCCTCTTCTGAGAGAGAGAGAGAGAGAGAGAGAGAGAGAGAGAGAGAGAGAGAGAGAGAGAGAGAGAGAGAGAGAGAGAGAGAGAGAGAGAGAGAGAGAGAGAGAGAGAGAGAGAGAGAGAATGAAGGACTTCCTGTCCTTCATAAGGAGTATGTTTCTGTTCAGTTGCTTGAGTCAGACCCCCTAGCATGACCCTCTCTTTAGTAGTTAATATAAGTAAATCCTACTTCTACTTGACTACTAAAACATACACAATGTACAACATGCACATATACACACACACTCACATATACCAATAGACATACACACACGTATACACATTGTATTCAGAAAGATACTTGCATACTTCAAAAACACACTCACAGAGCTCCGAAAGCCACTGTCTGCCTTGTCCTAAATCAGTGGTTTTGCGGGTGATCAATAGAGGCTTTTCATTCACTATATAGGGCACACCATAAAGAAACTGGAAGCAAACTGATGATGCTTGTTAATGCCACCAAATTATGTTGAGATGAGGCTGTGCAAACTGCCATTTATAGCATAATTTGCAGCCATGAAGAGCTTCGTTTTTAATACCTTTCATATGTTTTTTGTGATAACCAAGTCATTTTTGTATGAATGATTAGAACAAATGAAGACCACGTTAAAAGTGGAAGCGAATTTGGCTTCAAGAAGATTGACTGTTTGAATAAAGATTTTTTTAAATAATTACTTTCTTTGAAATCAGTAAAAGGGATCCACTGAGATATCTGTAAATGTTAGAGAAAAAGCGTGATTAAGCACCAGCGTTAGCCACCGGCTTCTTTTCAGGCAGGGATAGGTGTGTGAATTTACTTTTATATTCTAAAATAATTTGGAGAGTTTAACAATAAACTGAAGCTTGAAATTATGCATTTGGGCCAGCACTAAAGTCAATGGAAGCGGCTATCGGAAAGCCAATGCTTACCAAGAGAACTCCCCCTGGTCGCGCAAAGATGAAATTGGAATTAAACAACTCTTCTGTTGAGGTGGAAGGGGAGAGGAGGAGGTTGGACAAATTGGAATCCATCAGGTCCAATTCCTCTCATCCTCTCCATGAGACAGTGGCAGCGCAAAACAGTTCCTTTAGTAAAAGATTATTACACCCAGAATGTAAGAAGGAACGTTTCCGAAGGTCTTTTATTCCATCTGTCATAAGACTCCATAACACATCGGTTATGAAACATTGTGCTACCAAAAAATCCCTTCAACTAAATTAATAATGCAATACTTGAATTTAATAATGTGCATTTTCCACTGTACATTTGTGACAAAGCATTTTTTATTCTGTAGTGAGGCACCTCTTGGCCTCATTGATTGTGTAGCTCATGGGCGTGTGCAGTGTCTGCCATTATGGCGTGACATTGTAATCACTGTGTGATTTATTTATATTTATTGTATTTATTTTATATTATCTTATGGATGCATGAAGAGAGAGAGAGGGGGGAAGAGAGAGAGACAGAGACACAGAGAGCCAGAGACACAGAGACAGAGGGGGGGGGGGGGGGGGGGAGAGAGAGAGAGGGGGGGGGGAGAGAGCGAGAGGGGGGGGGGGGGGGGGGGGGCGAGAGAAAGAGACACAGAGGGTGAGTAACAAGCAGTGCAGAGAGCTTCTTGTTAGGGTTCAATGCAACTCAATGCAATGCAACAACCAACCTGAGGAGACATGCATGGGGAAAAGAGGGGTGGGGAAGTGTAGAAAATGAACACACACACACACACACACACACACACACACACACACACACACAGGAATGGAGACCATCTATGCTGATACTAATTATCAGCGGTCTGACGTCCCCCTGGTCTCTGGTCTGTAGCCAGGCCTGGCGGGGACTAGGCGGGCTGAACAGCATCTGTTGGCAGGAGGGGGTTGATTTCCACCGGGTCCAGGCCCCAGCGCAGCTACTAACATAAGGCTCTCCTGTTAAACGGGCTGTTGTAACAAGTTAATTTCCCATGCATGGGATGAAATAAAGTTCTTATCTTCTTATCTTCTGAATCTGGGAAAGATAGGCAAACGCCAATTAACAGACACCTCGGTGTATCCCCTTAATCACCACGCATTGCCAAAGATGATTGAGTTTCCATTTGTAATTGTGTTCGATCAAGTAGTCTTGTGTGTCTCCATGGCAGCCAAGCACCAAGTATCTGCTGTACTGTCCACCTAAATAAGCCTCCCTTGCTACAAGCCCTACATTTAAACAACACACTGCTTATCGCTGATGCAGCACAACCCTAGCTCACCCCCCCAAACCCTCTCTGCTCAATAAAACAAGGAAAACATCATATCCGTCCCAGCCGGGTTTTATTTATTACGGAAGACGGAGGGAAAGACAGAAAACAGACTTTATTTTTTTTGTGCCGGTTCGGGGGGGGGGGGGGGGAGAGAGAGAGAGAGAGAGAGAGAGAGAGCGAGAGAGAGAGAGAGAGAAATAGGATTGTACATTTATATTATAAATGACTTCCTTCTCACACTTTTTTCTTCCAAAGTGAGTGTTATGGCGCTGGTAAAAACGCTGACGAGGGAGGAGACAGCAGCTTGTGTGACATGAATAATCCGGTTGGGACTTCAGAGTCATTTGTGGCCTTGTGTGTGCGTGACGGCGCCTCCATCTGTCACGTGCAGTAAATGCATCACTTTACAAAAAGTGCCATGATAAGAAAGCACTCAGAGAGCAATGGATTGTTTTATTGTTTTGGATTCCATGGGACGAATGACTGCGCAGAGCTTTGGTATGCATGCACACGCACGTGCATACACGCACACATGCACATACTCCCAGGTTTAAGATAGAAAATAAACTTTATTTCATGGCATCACTATAGGACACATTGGATCAATTTGTGCGTTTTGTGTTCTCAACATTAGGAGGCCAAAGTTAAAAGTATAAAAGGTGTAAGAAAACTGTAAGGAAACCAAACATTTTAACTTCTCTGATGATGAAAAGGGCTTTAGGCATGATTTGACAGCTATAATTTGAGTGTAATCTGTTAACCAAAGCCACCACTGCTATTTTTGAGTGAAATGTTCAGAATATCTGACCAATCACGGCATCTCTTCCCTGATTGGTTGCAGTCAACCCGACACACACACACACACACACACACACACACACACACACACACACACACACACACACACACACACACACACACACACACACACACACACACACACACACACACTCACTCTCAAACGCATTTCTAGGAGCTCAACAGAATTGAGTTGTTCCTCAATCAAAGCCCCTCCCTTTAAACTTACCCTGAAGTCTGGCTGATTGATGACCATCTCTGACAGACCGCATGGCACATCAAACACCTTTGAATTCCTCCTTCCTTCTTCTTTTTCTTGATCCTCTTCCTCATCGATGCTATTTCACAGCAAGATAAACACACAGAAACAAATGACAACTACAGCACAAGTCAAAGAGCTTCTTCTCATCCTTGTCTTAGCAACAAACATTTAAAGCACGGCAATTACTCGAAAGCCGTCGTACAATTTGAAGTCAAGAACGATCCTTGACAGGCGAAGACGGGTGTATCTCATGATGTTAATTA
The DNA here is from genome assembly GCF_902167405.1 of Gadus morhua. NCBI lineage: Eukaryota > Metazoa > Chordata > Actinopteri > Gadiformes > Gadidae > Gadus > Gadus morhua. Next base: position 3,094,406 of record NC_044056.1, on the reverse strand, counting down.
TGGCTACTGGCATGCCTGCACACCCATAATCAACCTAATGAGCTACAACTCTTTCCCACCCTAACTGTTACGTGCATTATTGACCTGTTGTGCATTATTTATGGCTATCACTATCTCACTATGTCATTGTGGTTTATATTTACACACATTTGAATTTGATGTTGTGTTTTTGTATTACTCGGGAATAACTGCAGTACAGTAACTACTGTTCCGTAGTGCTACAGTAAATCTGTGTCATTGACAAGTCTTTCTTGTTCCTTCTACCTGGCTGCGCGGACACCCAGAGTGGGGAGAGTAATATTGAACAGCAGAGCATGCTTACCATGGCTAAGGATCGATGAAAGTCAAGAGCTGGGTGCTGCGTTCGAATTGTTCTCATTTTAATGAACTCCTTGAATCAATGCAGGGACTCACTCGAGTAGAGCTATTGGATCCCAATGTAATAACATCCATAATGCCACACACCTCCATGTCCCCTTTCTAGCATGCATGCACACACAGACACACAGAGACACACACAGAGACACCCACACCCACACACATACACACAGACACACACAGAACGAGCCACACTCAGACAGCAGTATATATATATAATATATTGACGACTTTAAGATGAGTTTCCCACACGCTACTGATCTGGGTATTGGCCGTTCCATGTAATTTGATTTAAAGGATTAAAATCTGATTGCACACACAGACACACACACACACACACACACACACACACACACACACACACACACACACACACACACACACACACACACACACACACACACACACACACACACACACTATTTGGGTTTGGATGAAAAAAGATAAACAGATCCTTTGAAATATTCATATGGAAAAAATGGGAAAGGTGTGCAACCCGGATTAAAGTGATTGGGGGGGATATATATATATATATATATATATATATATATATATATATATTAGAGCTGTCAAGCGATTAAAATATTTAATCGTGATTAATCGCATTAATGTCATAGTTAACTCTAATTAATCGCGATTAATCGCAATTTATTTTTCTATGCTAAATATCCCTTGATTTTTTTGTCCCAGAATTCTTCTCATTTTAATTCTCTTATCAACATGGTGAAGTGCATCGGCTTGCCTTGTGCAAATGATTTTTTATTGATAACAACATTGGCATATACAATGATCAAATCAGGACGATACAAAAAAAGAGCCTATAGTGCAATTAAACGACTGCTTTGAACAAATGTGTTTTGAACATAGCAGTCAGGCTACTGCTTCTTTGTTTTGAGCCAAAGAAAAAAAAAAAAAAAAAAATAATAATTTTTTTTTATAAAATAATTGCGTTAATCGCGCGTTAAAAAAATTAACGCCGTTAAATTTGGTTTGCGTTAACGCCGTTAATAACGCGTTTAACTGACAGCTCTAATATATATATATATATATATATAATATATATGTATATATATATAATATGTAATCATTTTGGAGGAAGAAATACATATTTTCTAGGCCGGTTATGTAAAACTATATTTATATAAAACCGTGACAACCGACAATCAGTAACAGTAGTTGATTGGTGGGTTGGTGGCAGTAGGGGATTGGTGATTGGTGGGTTGGTGGCAGTAGGGGATTGGTGATTGGTGGGTTGGTGGCAGTAGGGGATTGGTGATTGGTGGGTTGGTGGCAGTAGGGGATTGGTGGGTTGGTGGCAGTAGGGGATTGGTGGGTTGGTGGCAGTAGGGGATTGGTGATTGGTGGGTTGGTGGCAGTAGGGGATTGGTGGGTTGGTGGCAGTAGGGGATTGGTGATTGGTAGGTTGGTGGCAGTAGGGGATTGGTGGGTTGGTGGCAGTGTCTCTGAGCCTCAGCCATTCGCCCCTCAAAGGGGACGTCTGTGTACTGCCCTGACCTCCACTGTCTAGACCCAAGGCTCCTTAATATGGAGACAAGACAAAGAGGACCGGGGCTGGGAAGTGGAAGGCATTGACGGGTATCTTCGGGCCGTGGGTCGGAAAATCGAATCACGACAAGTGATTATGTTGTCAGCGCTCTAGCACTGACGAAGACCAACAATCCACCTGGTGAAAAGACAAGGTTCAGTGTGTCTGTGTGTGTGTCTGTGTTTGAGTGTGAGTTTGAGTGTGTCTGCGTGCGTGCGTGCGTGAGTGCGTGAATGTGAGTGGCACATCTTTTCAATTCAGCGAGGCACTTCAATGTTAGTTTCGAGTAATGTGTAATAATACGGGTTTCACAGAGTGGACAGAGGTATGTAAACACGCTCTAAGCCCAAGTGGGTTTGTTGTGGTTCATCTGCTGCTTGTCGGAGTGGAATAAAGTGGAGAGAGAAGAGCCATGACCTGGTCACAAAGGATGCGTTTCTGTCTATACGCTGTGAAACGTTCTCCTAAGAACTCTGCCGAGGCAACCACGAGTTGCGATGGATGATCTGACAACACAAGGCCAGGAAGTCCTGCCTTCTGTTGCCCTTCAGTTCTGTTAGCACGACAGAAGTGTTTAGTCTTCATACCAAGGGAGTGTGGGCACAGAAACCAAATGGAGAACGACCATGAGAGGCAGATGCGGAGAGTGAGAGCGCCTCATTTTCATCTAACCTTGATGTCTCTTTATCTTATTCCAGTTTTACTCAACTCGATGAGGAGAGAAACACATTATGTTAGAAGTGAAATGATGCAAGCAGCCCGCCTCTGAAAAACCAAAACATGATAATTGAAAAAACGTGATATTTTGAGCTCTCCCTTGATATATAGTCAACGAACACAAGGCGGAGAGCTTGAGTCAGACACAAATCCGTTCCTGGGAGCGCAGGAATCGGTAGCTTCGCCTGTTAGTGTCAGTCAACACTGAAACCCTGCTGCCCGCCCTCTTTATGGAGTTCTCTCACCTGAGTGGATGAAGTGGGAGCGGTATACGAGAGATAAAATGATTCTGTTGACTGGCGAGCAGAGGGCCTTGGAGACCTATGTTACTGAGCAAACACTATATATGTGATGGCTATAGGAATAAAGAGCTGTTTCTGCTTATTTTGACAAATAAGTATTGTGTACGGCGCTTCTACATACTGATTGGTCAATAACGTTCTAAGGGTTTCGCAACTGTGCATTCTTTTTCAACAACAGGACCCCTCTGCCTTCAAACAATTCTGAATCAATGTTGTCTGTATCAATGTCTGAATCATTGCTCAACCGAGTTGGTTTTATATAAGGGTTCCTGAGCTAGGTGGCGTTTTAAACTAATATATTTAATATTCAATTATATAACGTGAATATAAATACTAAATGGACTGATGGAAATCAGTTTAGAAATGTGAAAGTTGTAGTGATTTCCATCCTGAAAAAAAACTCAGCTCCCCCTTTTTCTGGTATTTTCTCACAGGCCAGTCTTGCCCTCTCCAATATGGCCGCATCGCAACCCGTGTCCTATATATGTAGTGCGTCACTATGGGCCATTAGACAAGTTTGTACAAACAGCCTTTGTCCTGCTGTGATTTGAGTACTCCCATTTGTCTGCCCATCATCATCTTCCACATGAAGTCGGCTGGCTTTGATCAGAGCGACCGCCATTAACCCGTTCTTCTCATTCGTCAGACCAGACAACTAGATGTGAAGGTCCCCTCACTGTAATATCCTTCTTCTAGATATAATGGACGGTAACCGGCACTTAGGCTGAAGTACAGGGTGTTTAAGTCTGAGCTGAAATGGTCAGGGCTCAATCCTCAATACACTGAGTCGACCGGAAGGCATGCTTGAGCGAGAGGCCTGTCTACTGCTCTCTGTGGACTGAAGCTCGCTGGCCGTGACTGAATTACAACATCACCACGGAGATATATATCACCACAAGCTGAAGCGTCACTGTCTTCAATAATGAAGAAACTTGTCTTGTTTGAAGGCTCACTTAAGGATTGGTAGAAAAAAATATTGTATCTAGTTGATATGTTTTATTTATTTGACTGCCTGCGGATCTGTGACAGAGAGTGCATTGAAGACGTTGAACCCATTGCACTCCCACTGAACCAGACCACTGCTCCCAGTCTCAGTCAGTCCCATCTGTCTCCTCTTCCAATATCCACTCCCTTATCCAAACATTCATTAGCTCCTCCGTGTTTGCCCGGCCCGAACGCACTGAGCGGTGACAACATTCTCGAGCGCTGTCGTTGCCTCAGAACCTCCGCGTTCCAGCAGCGCTGTCCAAACATAATGGGAAAGCACATGACAGATGTGTGTGGCTGTGTGTGTCTGTGTGTGTATGTGTGTAGTACAACTGCAGGAGATAGGTTTTGCCAAAGATCTCCTATCTAGACACATCATCGTCGATCCACTGAGTGGGCCTAAGTAATTTGAAAGACGTTACATTTCTGATGAAGTGATGATTTTGATAATGTTAACTCGGCGTCTTCAGTAATCCAAGAACTTCTTTCAGTTTCCCGAGGATAAGAGCAGAATCGTCGCTAACACCAAATAAAACCAATGACCACAATGAAAATGATTGCTATGATATGCGACTTTTCACGATAACAGTACATGCAAGCTAGCCGGACATGGCCAGACCGATTTTCTAATGCGTATTAGTCTGGAAACTGGAGTGCATTATCAATGGGCGCAGACCAAAATGCATCTGGAAGCATCTGAAGTGGATAGACTAACAGCCAATCAGAGCAATGAAAAATCGTGACGTATCAGCGGCATTCATTTTGGTTGTTTGTGAATATGACTCAGAAGCGCCCCATTGGGCGCTCCTCTGTACATCAAACCCAACACAGATTAGATAAATAGTTGTGATTGGCCAGACAGGTCTGCAGGAAGTCTGCCTGAATGGGTGGGAGCTCAGCAGCCAGAGCAAACTAAACATGAGCTTGCCCAATCCATTCGTCTGCTTCCCAGGCTACATGCAAGCAGTTCCATTTGTCATATAAACAACCGAGAGATTAAAAGCTTGTCCATGTGACTCATACAAAACTGAATTTCAAGAAACATTTAGATAATTAATCAATTTTTTTTATTCATCCATAAGACTTCCTTTATTTATATAAAAAAAGGCAAGATTCTTCTTTTGACCGATCGTATCCATGATGCTCTCTTTATTCAGACTAAATGTCAATACCACAAATAGTTGGCATTTACATAGGCCTTCGAGGGTGGAGGTTTTTCAACCGTCAGATATTCTAATCTAACGACAAAGGGGGCAAGGAAAGAAACAGTGTTTGAAGAGGCACATTTTGGAAAATAGGTAACATGCATTGCCTTTGTGCAACTTTATACCAAGGCTGTCTTAAGTCAAGACTGCATCGCTAAACGTGTTCACAATGCATCATTGTAATAGATTAAAACCACGCTTGGAGTGAGAGTGTCACTGATTATTTCTCTGGGACAGGAAATTCATTAGGAATTCAAGTTAAAAACCTCTCGAGGACATGATGATCCTGTCCTGACTCTTGATTGGCTAGGCCTACAGTCTGCGGCACTGTCGATTTGCGGACACTAGCCTGCTTGTGTTTATTTAGCCCAGAGGTCGAGTTGCTGGAAGATCCCAGCCGGACTTATCAGGCTCCCAGCTGGGTCTGTTTAATTACCATGGCAACAGTAACCTGACCCTGCAGCTGGAGTGAGGCTCAAATAATACACTAGAGCACACACACACACACACACACACACACACACACACACACACGTGCGCTGCCTTATACTGATAAACCTGCACGCACATACATGCACACCAGAAAGGAACTTGCATACATTAAGAGAAACGCTGTGAGGTGTGATGCGCACATGTACTGACAGTGATCACCACACAGGACCAAAGGAAGCGAATGAGGAGTATCCCTCAGACTCTGGTGACACGGAGGGAGAGCTTCTGAGAGCACTTAGAGCTGAGACTGTGACCTGCGTGCTCGTTCACGCAGGTACAGAACAACACGCACAACACGTCATCTATGTTTTAAGCACATCAACACACACAAACCGACACACGCGCACACACACACACACACACACACACACAAACACAGGGTCGGTCTGGTTCTCGTTCACGCAGGTAAAAAGAAAGCGAGACACTCACATATTCATCTTCGATGTTTCGAGCACATCAACACACCCCCGTGCAGGCACACATGCATACACTGTTAAAACAGCTATTTTGTATACAGCTTAGGTTTCGTATCCACCCTGCTTCCTCTCTCTCTCTCTCTCTCTCTCTCTCTCTCTCTCTCTCTCTCTCTCTCTCTCTCTCTCTCTCTCTCTCTCTCTCTCTCTCTCTCTCTCTCTCTCTCTCTCTCTCTCTCTCTCCCCCCCTCTCTCCCCCCCTCTCTCTCTCTCTCTCTCTCTCTCTCTCTCTCTCTCTCTCTCAAATGTGTGATTGTGCTATTGGATTGAGAAAGGGATTCATTTTAAAAGATGCAGAGGAAGGAGTGAAACGGGGCGCGGGGGTGAGTGAGAGGGGCGTGAGCACACTCACCCAAACACACACACTGACACACACTGACACACATACACACACACACACTGACACACACACACACACACACACACAGGGTCATTCGGTGAGTTTACAGCTGTCACTCTGAAGCAGCTACGGGGCTACACTCCCCAGCCACGTCCGCGGTGCTGTGCAGTGCATCATGTCAAATCCACTGGGATGTCGGGCCTTTTTCTGCCTCTCATAACAACCTACAGGCTTTTCCTGGGGCTGATGAATGACGTGTTTTGTCAGCTGCCGGGAGCCCTGAGGCCGTTTCATTTCATTTCTCAAACTATCGTTCTTCAATTACCAAGCGCTCGAAGGAACGAAGAGAGGCGGCCATTTATTTATTTTTGCACATTTTATTTGCCTCCCGTTTCAAATAGTCTTTGTGAAAACAACTTTCGGGAAGACTTTCACTTTGAACGTCTTTGAAGTGGAAGCACAGAATATCTAAACAAATTTAATTTCCAATTCCATTGTCCTATTATTATTATAATTAGTTGCATCCCATGGCATAAGCTATATCTATATAAAGACAGCTGATTTTTCACATGAATGTTCGAAACAGCATGGCATTAGTGGAAATTTCACAGCTCTTATATCTCATCCGAATCAAAGCCTTATCTGCACTCGGATGGAAATTGATTGTGTCCCCTGGAGTGAGGGGCTGGCCCCTGGTAAAGCTACCCTGGGAGATGATTTGGCGATAAGGACCACCGGAGTGGCCACGATGCTATCTCCCCAGGTGACATATTGGAGGTTCAGCTAAATAAAGAGCCATCAAACTAATCTCTTTTAGCTGAGATGTAACGTCTACAACCCGAAGAAACCCAACGTATAAAAACAAAAATAGCAGATATGAAAAGATATGAATGCACCGCCAGAAATGTACAATTGTTTATCATCGTAAATGAGAGCGGGATGATTCATCTAGTTGTTGAGTCAACTAGTTATTTCCCTGTTTCACAAAAGGGTACTTTGAGGCTTTCCTTGTGCACGCATGATTGCAGTGAGAGGTAAGAGGGGTTGGGAGGCTAATTTATCACAATAAGAGTTATGTGATGATGGCTTTTCTATTCTTCTGGGTTTCTGTGTGGATTCTCACCGTCAACATTTAAGACGGATAGAATCATAACGGCCCATTTGCTATTGTTTTACTCCCTCTTTGACTCAATGACAACATTGTTTTGTATAAAGCGGAATATGAAAGCCACTATACACATACAAAACATGTGATTTACCTTTTAAAGTACTTTTAGATATATTTTCTGGATTTTTGGATGAAACCCATTGCAATGTATTTCTCTGAGCCTCCGCGACGCTTCCTGATGGAAGGTGTCTGTGTGAAGAATCCCCGAGGAAGAGGAAGGCCATCCATAACCCTAACCCTAACCCTAACCCTGATGGAAGGTGTCTGTGTGAAGAATCCCCGAGGAAGAGGAAGGCCGTCCATAACCCTAACCCTAACCCCCGAGGAAGAGGAAGGCCCTCCATAACCCTAACCCTAACCCCTGAGGAAGAGGAAGGCCGTCCATAACCCTAGCCCTACCCCCCGAGGAAGAGGAAGGCCGTCCATAACCCTAACCCCCGAGGAAGAGGAAGGCCATCCATAACCCTACCCCCCGAGGAAGAGGAAGGCCGTCCATAACCCTAACCCTAACCCCCAAGGAAGAGGAAGGCCGTCCATAACCCTAACCCCCGAGGAAGAGGAAGGCCATCCATAACCCTAACCCCCGAGGAAGAGGAAGGCCGTCCATAACCCTAACCCCCGAGGAAGAGGAAGGCCATCCATAACCCTAACCCCCGAGGAAGAGGAAGGCCCTCCATAACCCTAACCCTAACCCCCGAGGAAGAGGAAGGCCCTCCATAACCCTAACCCCCGAGGAAGAGGAAGGCCGTCCATAACCCTAACCCCCGAGGAAGAGGAAGGCCGTCCACAACCCTAACCCCCGAGGAAGAGGAAGGCCCTCCATAACCCTAACCCCCGAGGAAGAGGAAGGCCCTCCATAACCCTAACCCCCGAGGAAGAGGAAGGCCGTCCATAACCCTACCCCAGAGGAAGAGGAAGGCCGTCCATAACCCTAACCCCCGAGGAAGAGGAAGGCCGTCCACAACCCTAACCCTAACCCCCGAGGAAGAGGAAGGCCATCCATAACCCTAAACCTAACCCCTGAGGAAGAGGAAGGCCGTCCATAACCCTAAACCTAACCCCTGAGGAAGAGGAAGGCCGTCCATAACCCTAACCCTAACCCCTGAGGAAGAGGAAGGCCGTCCCTAACCCTAACCCCTGAGGAAGAGGAAGGCCGTCCACAACCGCTCCGCCTCTGAAGGAGAGCCGGGGGCGTGGCGGGATCTCCTGCAGCACCGAGGACATCAGACTACATTCACATGTACACAAGATAATATCTTCAAACCCAATTTGGTGCACATACATGGACTAACACATTCACATACGTGAACACACACATCTACCGTCCACAAGATCTACCGGTTCTACTCACCAATGAATCGGTCCTCGCCCCCTCAACCACCAAAACGTTTCCAAACAGAACAGCTTCAGGCAATACCAGACCACCAGGACTGCAGCAAAGAGCATGAGGGTGAACTTGCACACCTCCATAAGCTTGGCAAGCTAGGCTGA